>NC_058047.1:5687500-5977500 GCF_020085105.1 Siniperca chuatsi | reverse complement strand
TTTCTTGCAACAGAAAGTTAGATGACAAGACTCGTACCAGTCTCATACCTTTATGGTAAAGCCGGTTAGCTTAGCTTACCAAGACTGGAAACGGGTAAACAAGAAATACCAAGTGCTGGACCAAGAAATAGTCCAGCACATAATCCCCCGTAAAACCACAACCACACTTCAGTTTTTGTTCAGAATAAACAAATAAAATATAATGTGTTAATTAACGAGCTTTAGGGGTGCTGGTAGGTCTATTTCATTACTTTAGTTTGAAGGAATTGCTGTCCAGATTCTGGTTGCTGACTTTTAACCACCATTCCAATTAGTGCCGACTCTCCATGTTTAAAGCGAGAAATTTTACACGTTTTCTGCACCTGAGTCCTAGTCATATCCAAAAACCTAGCCAGATCTGGCAGACATATATGCACCAAAGCTGGCTCACATTTGGTCCTCTGATTTGTCGCACAGAGCCGAGTGAGGCAACACTTGATGGCCTATACCACTAGGCTTGGTTGTCAGATTCCATGCAACTTTTCTCTAGGCATTTCTCTTATTGTCCACCCACCAATTTTTATCCAAGTGTTCCTCCCTCTCTGGCTCCTTCCCTTTCCTTTGTATTCCTCTCCATCTTTTCCTCCCACTGTCTTTCCTCCCACCTGTCACATACTCCACCACCCTCCCCACTGTCTCCTCCCCTCTACTATAATGTTTTATGTTTTGCTTGCTGCATCCAAATCTACCATCAAATTAACAGCCTCAAAACAACACCATTCAGCCCAGGCTCCCTAGAAATTACATTCATATTGGATGCTTCTGCAGCACACAATTTACATCCAGTGCCAACATTCAGTGCCAGAACACGACGTGGTGTGTCCTTTATATAGCAAGGTGAGCAAGTCTTTCACAGGGAGTTTGTGTCCCAGGCCTGCAATTATTGCTGGCATTTTTTAATCAGAACCACAGTTTTTCCCTAATCTTAATCAAATGCTTTAGTTGCCTAACTTCAACCATTCTGTACTTATCATTCCTTGATACTGTAGGAATACTTATTGAAAACAATAATTACTGACACAGGACCCTTTTTAAATATATTTTAGATATTAATGTATGGATGTCACAAAACTTTTTACAGTTCAACCAGGACAAAACTGAAACTTTAGTCATAGGTTCTAAAGCTGAGAGAGAGAAACTGGTCGCCAAATTAAATCAGAATTAGAATCAGAAATACTTTATTGATCCCCGAGGGGAAACTCTTTTGTTACAGCTGCCTACTATCACATCAATGCACACAGGACCAGAAGTACTAAGCAAATCAAAATATAATACAACTAAGATAAATTAAGTACAAAGTGGATATAAGTATAAAAGCTAAAAAGTGTAAGTACAAAAGTGGATTTACAGGTTGATAAGTGTACGGTATAATACAATGTAATAATATAAGTAATAGTGCAATAATGAGTACTATCAAGTAAAGTGTAGGAGGTAACCCGATTATTAGATGGTGGATATTGCACAGCAGTAATAAAAGTATGAATAAATATCAATAAATAGAGAATATTAAACTGAAAACAGAGTATATTGCACATATTACACAGGTGTATTAAACAGAGAATATTGCACAATATTTTGCAAATATTGCAGTGATGTTAGAGGGAGGAGTTAAAGAGTTTGATGGCCACAGGCAGGAGTGACTTCCTGTGGCGCTCTGTGGTGCATTTTGGGGGGATGAGTCTTTCGCTGAAGGTACTCCTTTGTTTGACCAGCACGTCATGGAGTGGGTGGGAGACATTGTCCAAGATGGCATGTAGTTTGGCCAGCATCCTCCTCTCTGACACCACCAACAGAGAGTCCAGCTCCACCCCCACAATGTCACTGGCCTTATGGATCAGTTTGTTGAGTCTGTTAGTGTCCGCTACCCTCAGCCTGCTGCCCCAGCATGCACCAACATACAGGATAACACTGGCCACCACAGACTCATAAAACATCCTCAGCATTGTCCGGCAGATGTTGAAGGACCTCAGCCTCCTCAGAAAATAGAGGCGGCTCTGGCCCTTCCTGTAAAGAGCTTGAGTGTTCTTAGCCCAGTCCAGTTTATTGTCCATGTGTACTCCCAGGTACTTGTAATCCTCTACAATGTCCGCACTGACCCCCTGGATGGAAACCGGGGTCACTGGTGCCTTGGCTCTTCGTAGATCTACAACCAGCTCCTTAGACTTTGTCGCATTGAGCTGCAGATGGTTCTGCTCACACCATGAGACAAAGTTCCCCACCACAGCCCTGTACTCAGTCTCATCACTATGTTATGATACATCCCACCACAGCAGAGTCATCAGAAAACTTCTGAAGGTGGCAGGACTCTGTGTGGTAGCTGAAGTCTGTGGTGAAGATGGTGAAGAGGAAGGGAGCAAGGACAGTCCCCTGAGGGGCCCCAGTGTTGCTGACCACGCTGTCCGACACACAGTGCTGCAGGCGCACGTGCTGTGGTCTGCCAGTCAGGTAGTCAACAATCCAGGACACAAGGGGGGCATCCACCTGCATCGCTGCCAGCTTGTCCCTCAACAATTCTGTTGGACTTACCCCAAGACAACAAGCAAAAAATCTTGGTGTGGTCTTTGACTCAGATCTGAACTTTAAAGCTCACGTGGGGTTTGTCACCAAATCTGCTTTTTATCACCTTAAAAATATCATGAAAGTGCAACCATTTCTCTCTCTGAGTGACACAGAGAAACTAATGCACATTTTTATATCGAGCAGGCTGAACTACTGTAATATTTTCCTATCTGGTCCACCCCAAAAAACGTCTAAATCAGTTACAGCTGATTCAGAACTCTGTGGCCCGAGTGCTAACCAAGACCAGAAGGAAAGAACACATTACACCTGTTTTAAAGTCCTTCCATTGCTTGGCTGTTGGTTTCCGCTTTGATTTTAAATCTTTTACTTGTTTGTAAAGCACTTCGCGGTCTGGCACCAGCATATCTGTCTCACATGCTTACAGTATATGAACCAGTACGGCAACTCAGTTAGTTGTTCCAAAGTGCAGGACTAAAACTTTTGGTGAGGCAGCTTTTAGCTTTTATGACCCGAACTGCTGGAACAGTCCACCGGAGGACTTGAAAGCAGCTGGAAGTGTTAAAACCTACCTCTTCAGCCAAGCTTTTGATTAAGACTGGTGTGGAGATAGTATTCACTTTATTTTATTCTCTTATTTTATTGTATTTATGTTGTAAAAATTTTGTTTTATCTGATATTTTATTGTCATTAATAGTTTTAATCTTTCTTTTCGATTTTATTTGTTGGTTGAATAAGCTGGTCAGACAATTTCTTTCGTTCTTTCTTACTTTCAAGACCACTGCAGTTTGGTTTACAGGTTTATCTAAGAAAAGTAATCAAACATAGGGTTGTTTATGCACAAACACTTGATGATGTTCATGTGTCACAAATGTTTCCAAATTTCTGCTCCTTACATTTTTGCTTTGTCATTTGATGGTATAACTTTCTTCTAATGCCACCCTGAGGTCAAGTGCAGAATGAGAACAGACAAACAACTCCAGACCAAACAATTAAAAATATTCCCCTACCTCTAATTCTGGCTAGTGCACCTCTATGGAGGAAGAGTGATCTGCAGTGTACTGGAAATGTATCACTAAATTAGGATTAGAAGTCACTTGTTTGACAATATGAAAATGCCTAAGATTTTAATTTTACAGCCATGAGATTTCAAAAAAGATACTAAAATGGGATTCTCACAGGACAAAAAGGCAATCTATGGTAGTTAGAAGTGTTTATCCTGCCTCATCCTTATAAATGCATGTGCATCCTAATGTGCATGCTGGTAAAACACTTACAAACAACACAGGGAAATACTAATCAAAACATTTCTCTACAGCACTACTAGTGGTAAAATACTCCAAAGGGTATCTTAAACCCCCCACAGACTATAAACCAAACCTTTTCTACTATACTTGTTTTCTTTTGGGCTGACTTTTCTGTTATTTACATCCTGTTATATTCACTCTTATATAACTGTAACAGGTGGGCCCAAAAGGGGATCCCCACAGGGAAAGAGAGAGGGTAGTATGATGGATTGATGGTGAGCATGGCTGATGCCAACCTCTCTGTGACAAGGAGACGCAGCTGAAACAGACGGTCCCCTCCCCTTTATTTGTGTGTGAATGTGTGTGTGTTGTCACACTGCTTTGGCAGGGGTGGCACAACCATCTGCCTGGTCAGGGTGGTGTGTGTGTGTGTGTGTGTCTGGGGGAAGACAGGCTAAGATAAATGGGTGATTGAGTGTCCGAGGCTGCCTTGTGTAAGTGAATGGACTACTGGCACTGGCAGCAACACACACACACACACACACACACACACGGTCAGCTGTATGCACGAGACATTAGGCTATAGTTGACCTGCTTGGAGACAGACTGGGCACCATGTTTGTTTATAGCTCAGTGTGTGTGTGTGTGTGTGTGTTTGTGTGTGTGGACCTGTATTACTCATTTTGTGGGGACATAAATCTGTTTACACAGTCACATTGTGGGGACTCGCCTTCATTTTGGTGACAAAACGCAAGTCCCCATAACGTAAATCATTACATTTTAAGGGGAAGACTTGGTTTAAGGTTAGGGTAACGTTAGGTTTAGGTTAAGGTTAGGGTAAGTCTCCAGTTTATGTGAACATTGCATAACTAAACTTGTAAGGTTTAATATGTATCTTTACATGTGTTTGTACATGTGTTTGCCTGCCAGCATTGTGTACACATACAGTATGTGTGTGTGTGCATGTATGTGCTTCTCATACACTCTCTCCAACTCTGTGTCTTTAAAGGCCTTCTGTGGTGAATAAATATTCTCTCTATGGAGGAGTCAAAGCTGCCATAACATCTGTTGTTTCCAAACTAAAACTGTGTCCCAGCAACTGACACACAGCCAGAACTAGTATTATGTAGGCTGTATACTTTTGTGTGTGTGTGTGTGTGTGTGTGTAGATTGTCCAACAGGCCATAGGCGATTTGTGATTCTACCTCAATTCTCCATTGCTTTTGTCAAATCCGTGCAATTTAATGAAAACATACAGAAGTAGTTTAGTCAAACTAATATTATTTCCCCCACAGGAGACCTTGACACTGAACTTCCTCATCAGCGTGTTTAAAATGTGTTTTCAAGCAGGAGTATAACAGAAATGTTTTGAAAAAATAAATAATGACTAATAATTACTGTTTTTGAAAGGTAACAGTACTTGTATAACAGGATGATCTGTTATAATATCTTTTACTAAAGGTAATAATGTACACCAACCTCTATGGAGCACAATCGCTGTTTATCTCATGAATTACAGGCATTTTGTTGTTGCATTGTATTCTCTTTTAATACTCTCTTGCTCTTCTACAATGGATTTCTACCTGTTGAACATAAACATGGTCTAAAAAGTAAAAAGTACTCTAAAAAGAAAAACTTTGCTCATTGATTCTGACATCAGACATTGACTTGTGAAATTTCAGGGTGAAATTGTGTTTCAACAGAAAGAAGACAAATACACCACCAAGTGACAACATGAGTAAATGAGTAAATTGTTTAGTAGTTGAATTTTAATTTTACACAAATTCTTCAGTATGTTGAAAAAAATCAACGTGTAATACCTTTTCTTTTGAATATCTTATATATTGTATTTTGCAGAAGTATAATTATGTGTCTAGAGATTAACACTTAACAGCAAGTCTGATGTTTGACATTGTACTGTAAGTTGGCAGCTCACTTAGCAGACACACTGAGACAGAAGAGCACAAACAACTGGATTGTTCTGTCTTTTCATCTCTCTCACTCTCTCTCCCTCCTTTCTCTCCTTCCCTCTGTCACTGATTGAGACAGAGAGAGAGAGAGAAACCACTGAGCAGTGAGAGCAACAGTATCTGCTGTAATCACACTTGTCTGTCTGCAGCCTATTGACTCTCTGGTTAACTGAGACCCACTGTGTGTGTGTGTGTGTGTGTGTGTGTGTGTGTGTGTGTGTATGTGTGTGTGTGTGTGTGTGTTTGAATGTCTGAATGTAGCATATACTGTATGTCCAAGGTTTAACTCTATATCATGTTAGAAAGATATAACTTTTCTGGTATTCATAATAAATTCAAAATATTTTCTTTCATTTGGTCTCATGACTGCATATTACATATCAAAATTATATGTATCCTTGACATGCTGGTAAGAATAGCTGCAATTTGGTTAATACTTTATGTTCTTAGTTATTCTTAGTGATATCCTGTTAATATTTTGTTGCTTTGATGACAAAAAAAAAATCCTAGTTTTATCACATCACTTTCTCAACATTTTTCCTAACAAATCTACTGTTACACATGTGTAGCTAAACATATGATTTGAGTGTGTGGCCAAACTTCCTGGCCTCTGTCCCCTCCACCCCTCTACTCACTTCACCTATTTATCCATTCCTCTCTCCATCTTCCCTCCCTCTCTCTTTGTCCAACCTCTCTCACTTATCTCCTTCCTCACTCCCTCCCTCCTTCTCTTCCTACCTGCCAGCTGCTGCACAGGGCCTCCTGGCTCTTACAATGGATAGAACTACGAAAAAAAAAGAAAACGAATGACAGCTATGAACTCCTTTGTTCTCTGTACCACTCTGTCTCCCACCATTACCTTGTTCTAGTCTAGTTCTCTCTTTCTCTCTCTTTCTCTCTTCTCTGTTTTATCCCTGAGGGAGTCTTCATGGTCTCTGGTGTCTCAGTCTTGTCTAACGGTCACTCAGACCGTCTTGTCTGCACAACTCGAACTACAATGGCCTGCTTTCTAATACAGGGCCAGCTGGGGCTTCAACTTCAGTCACGTTTCCACTACAGGGCTCAAGGCTTCTCAGGGTTTATTCCTTATAAGCCTGATTTCCACTACAGGGCCAAACAGGGCTAGCCAGGGCCAGGTCAACTTCAGCTTTCTCCAATATCTCATATTATTCAATTAACTCTCAGATAATTTTTTAACTGTGTTTTTTTATTGTTGGTGTGTAATAGCTGTATGACCTGGTAAATGGTGACTTATGTGGGACTTGCCTGAGGGCTCAGTCTGATTAAAAAAAGTCATTACATTTCTTTCAAAATGTATTGATTGTTACAAATGATAGTAGTACGGTATATAAACATATTTTTTAGGAGACAAGGTTGTTTATCCATGTATCTATAGTTATTGATAGAGCTGAGGTTTGTTTTATAGAATTTTTTTAAACAAGTGTATTTGTCAAAATATACTGTAATGTTTAAAATACTTTATTAAATATTTGGCCCTACATACATGCGTATATAAAACAAACTTACCTTACTGTAAAAATTCAGTTTTTAAAACTTTTTCCAATTGTATGTCAAGATCATTAAAGTCGATTTATTTATACAGCCCAAAATCACATCCAGCTTTTTCTCAAAAAAACAAAAACAACCTTTTAACAGGACAAAAAAGGAGGGGAGATTGCCCTTCCAGCATGGACAGACAGACACGCAATGTGTCGTATATGTAAAGAGTAGACAGACACAGCGGCAAAAGAATTACGTTAAAGAAAAACAAACCACAAAATTAAATTAAAAAGTAAATTCGAATATGAAGCATATAAAGTACAGTAAATATTAATTCTAAGAGTTTAAGGCAAAATGCAAAATGATTTCTTTTTTCACTGTAACAACTATAAATCATTGAGTCATGGCAGCTTTAGTAAAAAAAAAAATGCCTGGGCATTGTTCACTGTATAAAACCTTAGTGTCTGACTGAAAATCAATCAATACTTTAATGCACACCTGTCCTGTAACATGTGATGAGATCAGACTGGTTGAAGATGGTTTATTTGAAAAGCTTTCAGTGTCTTGAAATTGTCCTTGAGTTCTTTCTATAGTGGCAGTGGAGAAAATGACATTGACAGCAACATGGATTTTAGGTAGCATATTATTTTAACAATAAACACAACTAATATAAATCTGTCTCCACAGCTTGACTAGACTTATGATTCTAGTATATTCAACAATGTATCGTCATGTCACCCAAGGCTGTGAGACATTTGTGTGCTCAGGGCAGACAAAAGACAGGTCATCTGTGATTTATTAGAGTCCAGAAAACTTGTCCTGCCTCAGGAAGGGAGACCGAGTCAGAGAGACACCTGAGCTTTAAGTTACATCCCAGCAGCAAATGTGGATGAAAGTTGCAGGTGAGAACACTTCTTTCCAGCTATCTTATATCCTGAGGCATTATATTAAACAAAGTAAAATGTGAAAACACTGAACATGGAACTGTAAGATACCCTCCACAGTGAGCATAGTGGCTATTTTTCCATGACCGAAGTTAAACAAACTTGAAATCAAAAGGATATTGAAGCACTATAGTGATGTAAATATATGTACATTGTACATATATTTGTACATATATTTGTACATTGACGTTTTTTTGTTTTGGTCTATTTGTCCCCAAAGCAAGCAGACAGAGAACAAGGAAAACATGGCTCCTGCTGACTGTTGATCTGGTTAAATCCTGATAAATCTGTTAATAGGATATTATATTAATCTGTCCAGATTTAAATAGTTTTATTTTACGTTCTAATTAAGTGACCCCATAAAAAATAAATACTTTGAATGGACTAATATAACTCTTAAAATGCAGTTTGAAAATCTGTCAATAGAACTAATTTACTTTCAATCTAATCTATACCAGTTAAATAAAGACTAGAACCGAGTTATCAAATCTACAAAATTGAAAGGTGCCTGATGTGATCTCACTGATATGAATTATATGATATATAAAACAATAAAGTCTAGGTCACATTAGTCAGCATCAGTTCTTGACAATGTGCAACAATGTGTCATGCAAAACAAGACCACTATTCAAAATTCTGTTGTAATTCAATCTAAAATGTAGCATTTCTACTATGCATTGTTCTGTGTGGATGAGTAAATGTTTATGAGTGACAGAATCAGTCAGATATGATACAGAGTTACAGAGATTGAATGTCAACATTTTTATTTGTAAGGATGCAGCCACATGGAGGCAAAGACAATTGCCCCTACAGACACAATAAGGTGCATCCGATCTTATCTAGCTTATCTTCCAAGGTAATGGCCACCTTTGTGCCTGTTGTCATCAGCGGTGGTTGAGTTTGAGAGAGAAAACAGTTCATGAATGCGATCCACAGTTTAGCCCTGTTGACCGCTGTTGTCCTGACTGTGTGAAGAGTTTTGAAAAAGTGAAGTCAGCATTGAGAAACGCATATTACCAATTGTAAAAAAAAAAAAAAAAAAAAAAAACTGTAATGAAACCCCATTACATGTCATCAATTTCATGTCTCTGTCTGACTCTCTGACAAGCCATATGTATGAACAGAGAGGATGTTCTGAGACAAAATACTTAAAGCGACAGATAAGCGGTGTGTGTGTTTGTGTGTAAACACATGTCTAAGTGTTCTGACAATCCTCTACTGAGTGAGATCTGACTGGATTCCTCACAGGTGAGATGAAGTGCATTGTGGGAAGTCTTAATGTTTAACAGTGTGTACATATGACGCAACACTGAGGTAAGAGAGGAAAGATGGATCTATCTATCTATCTATCTATCTATCTATCTATCTATCTATCTATCTATCTATCTATCTATCTATCTATCTATCTATCTATCTATCTATCTATCTATCTATCTATCTATCTATCTATCTATCTATCTATCTATCTATCTATCTATCTATCTATCTATCTATCTATCTACTTATCTATTGTTGAGTTCCTCTCATTAACCTGTTGCCCTCAGGGACATTAATAATAGAGGAGGAACTAATTTTGAATTTGACACCAAGGATCGGCGGCCTTTAGCTTTACAAAATACCTCCTCCATCAATTATTGAAAAAGCAAATCCAATATGGGAGGGCAGGCCACACTGATGGACCGACAGAGGGACAGAATGAAAGATGGACTGATGTGGAAATAGACTGATGCACAAAGAGGCAGACAGTCAAACAGACAGGCAGACAGACAGGCAGACAGACAGGCAGATAGGCAGGTAAAGGTAACAGACTGTAGCCAGGTTTCCATCCAAATGTAGTGGAAATTTTAACCAAATGTTTAGAAAATCAGTAAAAGATAATGCAAATTAATGTGTGTATCCATCCACTACTATTGTGTAAAAATTAGGAGTTGGTATATCCAGATAAACAGCTGGCACCAATTCTCTTAATTAAACCATTGCAGAAGAAGAGGCTGCAACAAGATGACGTAATTTAAAGAGCTCCAGTCAAACCTCAAACGATGGAAAACCATGTGAAAATCATGATGGAAATATGGCATTTATGTTTGTTTCATGTATTAATTTGAGGAAGGTTACAGTCTCCTCATTTCTCTGCACAGATTAGATGTTTTTTCTGCCACTGTTTCCATTCCACTTTGTCACATTTTGTTTTTATCGGTACACCAACTTTTGGTGTAACAACTTTTTTGTGATTTTTTTCAAAAACAAAATTGGCGTTTCCATCCACCTGTTTTTATGTGCGTTTTTCAGTTTGAAAAAACCTGAGTGGAAATGCACTTACTGCAAGTTTGGATGATTTTGAGTGTTCATATTGCTCACCTGATTTCTCCAAAATAAAGTTGAGTTGTGATCAAGTTCCCAGTCGTACGGTACAACAGAATGTGCACTACTCTTGTCTTTTGAGCACCCGGGACAGGAAGTTGAGCTTGTGTATCTGCAATATGGAAAAGAAATGTCATTCAAACATCTGTTTTGATACATTAACTTACATGAGCAAAGATTAGTGATGTTAGGAAAACAAAGGTCAAAGGGCAGCAGGTAGAAAAGGTCCCCTCCCCCACAAGGTGTCTTTGTGAGTAATGAGTCCGCAATGTAGGCTATATGTATTTTGCCAGTTAAGGAACAAAAGATAGAATCAGCAAACTGATACCAACTTATTCCAGATGTTCCTCAGGCAGGATGAAGAGGCTTGTGCTGTCTGCAGCTGTTTGGATAATTGTTTCATTGAATTAACCAATTCCTAAATAGTGTCATATTACAGATGAGAAGTTCCTGTTGGACATTTACTGTGTGATGCATGTGACAGGGCTAGGCTAACTGTTTCCCCCTGTTTCCACTCTTTGTGCTAAGCTAATGCTAAACAGTAGACTGTAGTGGTAAATAAAAGGGCAGATAAACCCTACCTGAATTTAGGTACAGCTGAGAATTTGTCAAGCCGATAAGGTCTCAGAAGCAGACCTCTCCATCATCTCTCTCTCAGTCTGCTCTGCTATCATTCACAATCTCAGCAAAACTGGAGAGGTGTGTAGTTGGAGTGAGTATAAATAAGAATGGAAGAATCTGATGCCACTTTGACTGGCATTTATAAATTGACTGATACATCATTTTTATTTTCTTCTTCCTCCTTAGCAACCCTCCAGCCTGGTGGTGCTAAGGCAAGTACTACCATTTTATACCACTTCCACTCATTTGACTCCACTTCATTTCAGATGAATTTATGGTACTTTTTACTTTTAGTGTAGCTTTTTTTTCACATTGTGGTATTTCTACTTTTACTTAAGGCAAGTAAAGCATCTGAGTACTTCTTCCACCACTATCTAATATGGCTGCCAGGGGATGGGTTATTTAACCTGCAAGCTCTCTGCTGGAATATTTTCCCAACCTCTAACCCCCAAGAACGAGTTGTGAAACACTTAGAAGCAGGACAGACGAAAAGCTGAATGTGATCTGCATGGGACTGGTGCGTGAGTATGATGTGGTGTGAGGATTACTGGTGCTAATACCAGGTGTTAGAGAGCAATCACCCTACCCATACACACAAACACATACACGTCACAGCCCGTCTCCAAGGACCTCAGCTCTCCATCAGCACACAGAAAAGACAAACATAACACCCACGCAAAACTGTGTGACTCACCACACACAAACACACTCACACACTCACACAGGTGTGCACGAATATGCACACCTGTGAGCTCACAGAAAAGCATGTATATATCATTGTCAGCACGCACACAGACACACACACATACACCCACACACATCACAGTGCATTTACAGAGCTGGCTGGCTGCCTAAGCTGCTAATTACAACTGTATGCGTGAACTCTCACTCTCACTGACTGAACAACCCAATATTAAACACTAGAGAGAGAGAGACAGAGAGAACCTCAGGGTAGTTCCTCCATAATCCATATTTAATGGCTTATTATGGTACAGCTTGTGGTTGTGTTCTGCTTGTGTTTTCATTAGGCCGATTAAAGGGATATTTACAGAAACCTTCTGTTCTGTAAATAGTTTCTGTGTGTGTGTGTGTGTTTGTGAAGATGCTCCTCTCAAGCTGTACAGTCTTTGACCTTCATGCCCTTTTCTTTTTAATATACAGTCAAGAAGCAAGTTATGTGCAGCTAAAAGCCCTTAAGCCACAAAGTACAGTAGACTGTAGAGAGCAGCTCAGAAGGCTTGTGAAAACACATTTCATTCTCTGGATTATGCAGTGCGCACAAACAATTCAATTTAACCTTTCATTCCCATGAATGACCATTCATTCATGATAGGTTGGGATCAATTACAAAGTCAGAACTATAATAGTTTACCAATTTAAGTTTTATTTAAGTTTTAATACTAAAATAACTACAAGCATACACTCTCTTCAGCAGAAGTATGTCTATTTCTGGAAACTCTCTCATCAACCATATACTACCTCCTAAATTATCTTTGTACTACTTAATTCACTTTCCAGTTACTGGATGGATACTAATGCTTTGTTCAAAACAAAGAGTGTTGTTTAGCTCCATTATCTCACAACAAATAAAAAAGTCTTGACTTCTTTTTCTATTCATTTCTCTTTTCCATCATCCTCTAAATGATAAAACTTTTATTTGCACTGAGCTGCTTCCCCAGGCTCAGACTCTCTGTAATTCAATGTCTTTTCTGTCCAACCTCTGTGACCTCCATTGTGGAAACAGGCTTTTATGAGGAGTCATAAGAAGACGGGAAGATGTTGAATGCAGAGGAGAGACTGCAAAAAAGGGAGTAATTAAATGTGGAGCAGGAGAGATCTGGTTTATCCTTGAAGTCAGGACACAATACCGGTTTGTGCCAATTCTGATGCCATGGTGCTGAATAGACATTTTGCCTCAATGTCGATGCAGGCACAACTCAGTTTGGCTGTGATGTGTTCAGTTATCCAGTTTTGTGACTTTTTTCCCCCTTTTGCGTTAAATTTGTCAAATTAAAACTTAAAGAGTATGATTTTGGACTTTACCTGCAGGGGTTTGCCACGATTTAGGTCCCATTTGAAAGAGTTACAGTGAATGTCATAATAATGATATCAACCAGCCAAACAACCCTACAAGTGCTTTTAGTATGATGGTTTTGATGAGAATTCCCTCTGTTTAGAAATTTAAGCGACGTTGCCTCTAAATCGCCGCTCACATCTCTGATTCGTTCAGCCCTTCAAATAGGTCTGGAGTTGTGCTCATAGATTGCTGTTTTCAAAGAGAGACAACTGACCAATCAAAGCTTAGTGGGCAGGATTAAGAATAGGGACGCCATCTTCCTACATAGCTAACTAGCCACTGAGCTTCATTTATGAAACATAGCAACAGAAAAAGGTGACAAGCGTGGATGAGATGAGTTGTTATAAGTTGACTTACAGAAACACCAACTCTTAAATCAAAATATTTCTGTGATCAATGTGAAAAATGTTAACTGGTCCTAGCAACACCTACTGCAGCTTCCGTGTTCACTGAAAATTATGTTGACGGGACAGAAAAACGTCACTCACTACTGATTGTAACATGAATGAAGTGAAACTAAATGAAAAAAATAACATTTTCTTGGTGTGCACAACATGTCCCACTGCTATTGTGCACAGATGCTATTCAAGATATATTTGATCAGATTGTCTTTAAGAACTGATTAAATGGATATGGATATATATTATGGGAATATAGTAAAATAACTTACACACACACACACACACACACACACACACACACACACACACACACACAATATGGTTTAGTTTTTTTGTTTTCTTGACATTACATTGCTTCAGTGAGCTAACACAGCAAGCAATCACTAGTTACCGGCACCAATGACTTTAAGATAAAGTACATACATGTATCAGCAACTTCTGAAAGATGTTTATTTTCGTACTCTTCTTTGTTAAGGCTGTGCACAACTGGGGAGCTTTCAATGGCTGTAATCAACCTATTATCCATGTGTAACATCAGTAAGGAAACAAGGTATCAACAAAATCTAATTGGTCACGGGTTTTCAATCGAATTGTGCACTAGTTTGGGGAAGCTGACCCTTCACACAACAGCATTTCCACAAATGATTCAAGTTTCGGTAACTTGTTGAAGCAAAAACTCAAGATAGAGAATTATGTATCACTGATATGTACTTGTTTCAGTGGATAGTGGACTTTATGCAGAATGGTTTACCCATTGTATGTGTTGTTACATCATACATTAGTACAGTTTGGTGCATATGCTCATGCGATCAGAAGCACACCTTTTGGTCTGAGTTCACACCGTTTATACACCCTGAGTGGAAACTTTAGTTTGTAGTCGTTCACTCACTCACTCCAGTATTTTCTAATGACTTAGTCAACACTCAAATTGGCATCTGCATTCATGCCTTGGTGTGTGAATGTGTGAGGGTTTGTGTGTGCGTGTGTGCATGTCTTGCTGTGTCCTAGTGAGCCAGCTAAGCCTTCACTTTGCCTCAGACATGTGTGGAATTTTCCCTCTTCATGAAAAATAGTCTTGAAGAAAATTGAACCTAGAAAATGTGGGGGGTGGGAGGGTGGGGGGGCGATGTCTACTGTGAAAAGGTGTCAAGTTGTATGGAATCTTTTAACCCTTATTTTTTATGTAATTATTCATTTGAAGCTGCACTATGTTAAAAGGTAAATGGACTGTATAGTACCTTTCTAGTCTTCCAACCACGCATTTACAAGTGCTTTACACTCCACAAGCCAACTGCTCATCCAAAAGAAAGTAACCATTCACACATTGTTGGCACAGCCTTCAGGAGAAACCTTACCCAAGGACACTTCATCATACAGGATGGGGGAAACCGGGGATCAAACCACCGATCTTCCGATTTGTGGGTGACCAGCTCTACCTCTAAGCCACAGCGTTAACAGTTTTAACAATTATAAGGTGATAATATGTCAAAGTTATGTTTATAACTTGTTGCGTTGCCCCAAAGTGGCCAAAAAATCAATTAATGCAGTAGTAAACCTTCTTAAAAGTTGAAAAAACATGCTTCTGCAGTGTATGTCACCAGTGTTTGTGACATAGTGCCACTGACAGGAAGAGGTAACTGTTTCCAAGAGCCAGAAATTGTGTGAAGTGATGCCATCACACAAAGCTGATTATTTCACTTGTGACACTTGTTTCTTAAAGGTACCAACGGGATGATTGAGGCAAAACATCTATGGATATCTGTGGATGGGGAGCTCACTCGCTAATTTAACATTTCCTTTAGACACATCTGTAGACCAGCATTTAATTTAGGAAAATTGCTCTGAAATGCTTCTCATTTAGATCTCCGATGTCACAGAATTCAACAGGTACAGTACAGTGATTCAACAGCAGTGGTGATGAAATGGCCACAGCTGCAGAGAGAAAACTGCTTCTTGAAGGTTCTAGTTTATTTCCATCTCCTTGAAAATTGTTATCTGGATGAAACAGGATCTTCTGTTTGAATCTTGTTCAGGCATATTTAAAGCATCAGTTTGAAGTTGAATGTAGGTCTACATGATCTGTATTCATAGAAGTAGAAATTGAAGAGTTCATTTGTAAACAGATACACATTCTTAAAGCAAGGCTAGGTAATGTCAGAAGCATTTTTTGTTATATTTGTTAAAATTCTCTTTACATCCCAGCAGCAATCAATAAATCATGCTCTTAAAAAAAATGAAAAACATCTGTTATCTTTGGCTGTCGCAGCCCTGTAATAAGCCCATCCAATCATTTCATTAAATGATTGGCTGGACTACCTGCCTGTCTACCTGCCTCTCTGCCTCTCTGCCCGTGTACGCATTGTGCATGAAAATGTGTTTTGGGGGAGTGGCTTTGGAGGGAGGCCTGAAGGGACGGGGTGGGATTTTTTCAGTTGGAAACTTTCAAAATCTAGCTGTCTCTTGCTAGTTTCTCCAACTTTACCTACCCTAGCTTTAATCAAAACAACCCAACACCATTTTGATTGAAAAAAATTATTCAGGGAAAAAAGAAATGGAGATATCTGTTTTTGCAAACAAACTCTTCAGTGTTTCAGTGTGTATGAGTGTGTGTGTTCATGTACTGTGTCCTCCCTTCTTCTGATGCTCCAGCCTATATGTATGTGCAAGCATGCATGTCCCCCGATTATGCCCATTCTGTCTGTTTACGTGTGTGTGTGTGTGTGTGTGTGTGTGTGTGTGTGTGTGTGTCTGTATGTGGGCATGTATGTGCCCCACAATACTGTTAAGTTGAAGTGTTGACAGGGGAGGAAGGTAAGAGTTGCAGAGTTTTCCAGATGACTGCAGACACTGATGGCTCAGACTGATATAATATTATAATGACCAGACTGAACGGGCCAGACAATGTGGTGGTGTTATCTGTAGTTATGAAGAAGGTCACTCCTCCATGCTAACCTGGTTGTTAAACCAAGAAAAATGCCCAATAAAGGGAAGATGTTGACATTTGTAAGAGGTTCTTTAAAGGAGCATTCTGGCATTTTAAGAAAATTGTCAGACAAGAAATTCAATACTTGTGTTTAACTGATTGCTCTGGGTCAGTGGTATTTCTACTCATAACTCACTCTGTATTACCTTATCACTTTTTACTCAGTTTATGTTAGTCCATGCTGTCCTTTTTTATTGTGCCTTAGTTTTGTACTGTATTTTCTATTGTATTGGTTATTGTGCTGTCATTTTGTTCAGGATTCTCTCTGCCGTGCTCCACCCACCTTGTCATCCAAGTTTGGCTTTTTTCCTCCTTTCCTTTTAATGATTTTTGCATGCAAACTGCAGAATAAATTTGCCAAGTAAACTGATTTTGATGCATGTTGAATTCTGATTTGTTACAAACACACCAGAGAATTTGAGTTTCCATTTTTAAGATGTCTTACATGTTATATTTGATTATTTCACTCTTTTTATTATATATCTTATTCTATTGTAGTGTATTTTATTGTTTCATTATCTGTACTTTGATGTTTTAATCTTTTTCCCCTTGTAAGCACTTTGTAAGCCCTTTGTAACTTGTAATGAACTTATTATCATTTAGTGGGTTTACTGCTGTGTTTACTCAATTGTTCAATAATTGGTTCTTTCTTAATGTCAGCAATAAATCATTTCTGACAGGTTTGAAAAATCTTAAGGTGTGTTCTGCATTTGCCTAAATCAAAACTGTGAAAAAGGCCTTCCAACAGCTCCAAAGCTGTCTTAGTTACATGTGATGTCTTGACATCTGGAAGGTTAGTCACCATCCAGGAATCATCTCTGTGACAGCACAACACAACTTCACTATGCAGACAGGACCTCTACTGCATGCAGCATGGCCAGTTGCTCTATTATGAACATAAGCAAGTTTTCATTAAGTGGAGAGCAACTCTAAACTCTGTTACAGTAAACATACAAAGTCCAAAACATGTCGGCGTCACAGGAATTTTCCAACTTCAGAAAAGTGTAACCTGCCAATTAAGGATTCAACCTTTTGTGTCAAGTCTGGGCCAGCTGCTGTGAGTGTGTGACTGTGTGTACGTGTGTGTACATGAGGAAGTGGTGGGGATGAGGCTCTGTCAGCAGGCAGGATTAGACCCAGTGCAGCTTCAACAAGAAGGACCTTTTCAGTCCATCTCATCAAAGAACCTCAACACACGCGCGCACACGCACACAACCAACCTTCCTGCGCTGTTTCACACTTTGTAAGAGCAATTCAATGTTCACACTGGGTACAACACACCTGTTGGCATGTGTGTGTGTTTGCGTCTGTGTAAACCCTCCTCCAAGCAGTAGGGTTTTAGCAGATGCATTTAGAGATCAGAGGTTTCTCAGGACGATAATACAGAAAACACCACTCCCTCCCTCCCAACCAAACCAAATACACCTGAAAACACTCACACAGGTGTGTGTGTATGTGTGTGTGTGTGTGTGTGTGTGTGTGTGTGTGTGTGTGTGTGTGTGTGTGTGTGTGCGACAGGGGTGGCGGGGAAGGGGAGGAGAAGGGGTGTGGAGGGGAGGGCAAAGTGAACACACAAGCACTTGCTCTAATAAACGAAAACAAACACATGCAAGCTCACTCTCATATCGCATATCTCTCTCTCTCTCTCTCTCTCTCTCTCTCTCACACACACACACACACACACACACACACACACACACACACACACACACACACACACACACACACACACACATTGATCCAGGGCTGGCAGGCAAAGGATTACAGCTCTGTGGTGCAGCTTAGCTCCAATGTGAAATGTGAGGAGGCCTTGGATTGAACTTTCAGACTAATTCAATAATTACTGCTGTTATGAGCAAAAAGACCAGCCAACCTGTCTGTCTGTCTCTGTATCTGTACCTGTCTGTCTGACAAACCTGTCTAACAACTTGTCTGTCTGTTTCAGCACCTGTCTGTCTGACCCACCCGTCTGACCTAACAGTCTATCTATCTCTGTACCTGTCTGTTTGACCATCCTGTCAAACACGTCTGTCTCTCTATACTTGTCTGACCTACCCATCTGTCTTTGTATCTGTCTGATTTACCCGTCTACCTCCGCCTTTCTGTTCCTACCTGTCTGTCTGTCTATGTACCTGTCTGTCTCCATACCCGCCAGCCTCTGTATCTGTCTCTCTCTCTGTGCCTGTCTGTCTGACCTACCTGTCTGACTATTTACCTGTCTGACTTTGTACCTGTCTGACTGGTTTACCTAGTGTGTTTGTATCTGTCTCTCTGTATCTGTGTCTCTGACCTACCTGTCTCTCATTCTACCTGTTTTCCCCTGTACATGCCCTGTCTGACCCGTCTGTCGTACCTGTCTGCCTTTACAACTGTCTGACCATCCTTTCTGTTTCTATCCCTGCCTCTGTACCTGTCTGTCTTATCAATGTGTCTGCCTGACTCCTTGCCCATTCTTTATATCTTCCAGCTTAAAAATAAATCAATAAGGAGCACTGAGAGTCCTTGGTCACCAAGGACTTTGTCTGTCTTTTCAAACAGCAGATAACAGTGTCACAGTTTATTTTCTAGTCTGTCTTCATGACCACCTGCCTAACTTCTGTTTATCTAGTTATCATCTGTGTAAGTCTGTGTGTGTGTGCGTGTGTGTGTGTGCGTGCGTGTGTGTGTGTGTGTGTGTGTGTGTGTGTGTGTGTGTGTGTGTGTGTTGGTCTCTGTGTGTGAATTATCAGGTCACACAGGGTTTAGTGGTTGGCTGCTAGAAACATAGGTGTACTGTAGTTGCTGTGGTAACATAACATGTAGAGCATGCTGAAGATTTTAAGCCCCGCCTCCTGTAGACCTCACCTTGTTTCATACTTTGACAAAGTTTGCATGAGGATTTCTAGCCAACCAGGTTCAAATGACATTTACGAATGACTTTTATGGTCTTGTAACGCCACATTCATTTACCACACACATAGTGCAGGCCAGAAAGCTTTAGACAATCAAAGGGAAGCCTTTGGAAAATGACGACTTGCTTAACTTTATCTGATACAGTAAAGGTCACCCACCTGGTGGGTAGAGGGTAGATGTGGGTCCTCCAAAGGTCTGAAAATTGTACTCAAGGCTGTAAAAAGGATTATATGCCTTAAATAAAGTACAATGTTCAATATAATTATGTGATACAGTTTATTTGTGTTTCATTTTGTTACTGCTATCAAACTGCCTAGTGTCAAGAAACATTCGGTTTCATCCAAAAATTATATAAATGGTAATACTATCGTATTACATGAATTAGTAGTACTGCATAACATTAGCTTGTCGTAGAACTTTAGTCACAGGTTTTCTGTTAAAAATATGCAGTTTCCAAGATAAGCCTGATGACATCATGACATATTTGTTATTTTCTCAGACTTGACAAAACTCCTCCAGAGCCACAGAAGTCATTATACAACAGGCTGAGTACCACTCCTACTGACTAGTAAACAGACCTCCATGTGTGAAATCAGTGGAGGTCCCCTTTAATATTCAAATGATTCTGAAACGTGCAGTTAAATGTACCTGCAAATGAATGTTATTAAATTTGAAAAAAATGTTAAATTTAGATTAATTAAAAATAAATTAATTTGCAAATTAATTATAGCAGCTATTATTTGGCCTGATTTTGTTTAATGAACTGACATTTTCACATTTAGGCAATGAGTTAATGCTCTAATCCTGAGTGATTTGCAGTCAGTGTAACCAACAGTAAAGCAGAGAAGTTTCAGTAGAATGTGTGTTTGAATTAGATATTCTTCTTATTATTTATCATTAGAATTTTTGTTGTTTTTGGCAGTATTAGTAGAGTACATCAGTGGTCTAATTAATGTCACCGTCCGTGATTACATACAAATTTGGTTTTGTTGCATGAATAATAAAGACATAACACTTTGTAGCTTTGTTGTTTAAATGAAATTTAATTCTAGGACAAGACTAAATATATTGACAACAATCATAAAAAAGTAGGAAGCCTCACTGTTATGGTTGGAAGAGTGAATGAAACTTGAGATGTAAGCTTCATAAGAGATATTCAGCTATGGTGATCAGCTAGTGCACATTTATTTCAGGATCTTCAACAGAGCCTGCATTCAATATTCTAGTCCAAACCAAAACAGTAGTTAGTAAAACTTGAAGTGAGGTCATGGAAAACCTTGTACATAAACAACAACAAAAGTATGATTGAGCTCACACTGTTGGTGTCATTACAGCAGCTTTGTGGTCTGTGCATGTGTATCTGTGTTTATGTACAGTAAGTGATTTCATGTATGTGTGGTTGAGTGTGTATACATTGCCTGTGTCTACGTTCAATTAAGTGCCTGGAAATGTGTGCATGTGGATGTTGTGAACGTGCATATGCGTGTGGATGTGTGTGCAGAGAGTGTGTGTGTGTGTGTGTGTGTGTGTGTATGAAATCAGATGAGCTCATTGTAGCACTATGAATGGTAATCATACAGCCCCCTCTCAGCAGCCGTGTGTAACCTACTGAAACCCAAACAAGAGATGAAGGGTGATAATACACACACACACACGCACACACACACACACACACACACACACACACACACACACACACAGTATTATAGGAGATGCAGGGCTATTGTGGAACTTGAACCTTCATGTCTCACTGCCAGGTGATCTCATGTTTTGGCCGAAACAAGAGAGAGAGAGAGAGAGAGAGAGAGAGAGAGAGAGAGAGAGAGAGAGAGAGAGAGAGAGAGAGTAATAAATACAGTGATACTGTAATCTAATATCTGTACTTGCTGTTGTGAATGTATCTTCACAAAACTTTGGTTGACTGATTACTGTGTTTGACAACACAGACAGTTGATAAATGTGGACAAATATATATATTTTTGGCAGGGGCAGGGACCGCAGATGAAAATCAGTGTTTCCTTCCACATAATTGCCTGTGTTTTGGATGTTATCAAGGCCAAACTAGTATGATGCTCTCGTATCATGACTTACCCTGTGATGTGACCAACCCTGGTCGCAGTTGAACACAAACCCTTGAAAAGATAACTTAATTTATTAATTGATTTATTAATGTTCAGCCATAGTAGCCAAGTAAATCTGGTTTATGGTTAACTTTTAAAAGGTCTAAATAGTTCTTTCTTACACATTGTAAACAATTAAAAATGTTATAATTTTTATTATTAAGGTGACACTACGTCTGTATAGGGTTCAGGTTTATTGCCCAATGTTATATTAGAACCACAAAAAGTAGCAATAGTCCAGACAGGATGCAATGTTAAGTATAAAAACAGAGGGGCAGAAGGTACTTAACCCCACAGGTGTTTTCACTTCTTTGCCTGATTAGACCTCTTCTCAGGACTGTGTGTTTGACATCTCCCTCTTTTTCCTGTTACTCCTGTTGCACCTGTTTAGGTGGGAAAACTTATACCGTCAACATTCTTATTGGTACCTTGAGTTGGGTAAGGCCTAGAATAGCTCTGCCCGACTTAAACCTGAGCAAATAAGGTCTTATCAACTAGAATAGTGAATAGTAAAACACCTGTGCAGGGCCTTTAAAACAGGCAAAGGAAGCAGCAGCTGAGAGGGGAAAGTTATATGTAATATGTAATAATAATCATCATAATAAGCAAAGTGATTTAAATCAATTTTCATGCACTGCAATTGTTCAGTAATGAGAAATGAGAACTCTCCCACTCTGTACTGTAAAACAAAGCTGTTACTAGTTGCAGTTTCATGAAACAAAGCTAAAATTATGAATTTCTCTCGAGGGAAAAGCATTTGGTGACAACCCCCTTATAACCACACCCACACACACACAGACAGGGGTCAGTGTGACCCCTGTGAGCCCCCACAACCCCTCACGTTCCTCGCTAACCCTTGCCCTCCGACCTTACGCTGCAAACAGGTGGAAACTGGGGAAGGGGTAGTGGCGGGGGGGTATTATTTGCTCCTATTAGTTTGGTGGCCTGGAAACACCAGACTTCTCCTCCTTCACTTTATTCAGTGCCCCTCAGTCCTGTAAAATAATAAGAAAATTTGTGAACTAGATTAATGTTACTCAGCTGCTTTACTAAGTTCAGCTGTGTCAAATTTGACGTCTCCTTTAAAACTTGAATTTATAAAGTCCAAGAGCTTTATTGGCCCTCTGATATGAACACACAAAGCTATGAGTGACATTTTTCTGCAAATTGATAATTTGACATGCCATGGATTTTTTGTTTCATGGCGTAAATTTTGTTAATTGGTGTAAAGAATTTCACTCACTAAAAAGTGCCTATATGACTGAGTGAGAAGTAAAGTAACAATTATCTAATTGCATTGCAGATGACTGGAAGTGAAAGAAAGGAGGGACGGGGGAGATTAAAAAAATAGTTTGATGTATTATCTTCTCTGCGGAAACTCCACAGCATTTAATTATTACAGTCATCTCTGCTTTCTCCGCAACAACTAACTTTGGTACAAAAATATACAGCATAAAGTGTCTTGTAGCTAAACATGTATATTATTCAGACTTCAGATGAAAAGAGTTACTTATAGAATTTTGAGCCTTGTCACAGCCTAAAAATTGATGTTTTTGTCATGTTTTTTCCCTTCTTACTCTTTCCCCCCAACCTTAATCCCAACTTTAATCATGCTGAAAGTATGTATAAGTGGTTTGTACCAAGCACAGATATTGCACATATATTGTAAATTATTTTTGAAAACTTTGGCATTGAATGTTCAGGGGTTTGCAGAATTGTCTACTCTCAACATTGTGTCTGGTGATTGGTTGGCATTTTTTTCTGGCCACAAGAAATTTGTCTTAATACAATTTGACGGATAGTTGCTATACTGGTGATAATTTAAACTTGCAAGGGAATATTAACAACTTTTTTTATTTTGGGCTAAACTGTTCCTTTAAGAAGAGAGAGAGAGAGGTAATGGGGTGAGAGGGATGAAGGAGGGAAGACTGGAAAAAAAAGAGGGATTCAGGGAGGGATGGAGGGCAGTCACCTGTGGTGTGGGAATAGAGCAGTGCTCTCCACAGGGGTCGGTGGTCCCCCCCTCACACCCATCCACTTACCTCATCCCCCTTTTCACCTCCTCCTCTCTTTTGGATACAGCTGCAGGGGGGTACGTGGCAGAAGTGACAGAAAAGACAGAGATCAGGATGCATGCGTGGATCAAAGATGAAGCAGGTGAAAGAAACAAACTAGACTGTGGAATAAATCCTGTTATGAATCTTAACAAAATGAAATCATATAATGTAAAGTTCTTTTGTTTGTTTGATTTGTTATTTGCGGCGACTGTTTGCCTGATAATATTTACCAATTTGCACTGTTTAATTTTTGACTGTATCACTGGTAGACGCACTATACTAATGCAGAAGTTGTCCTTCAAATCTACAGGGTTTGTGTTACTGCTAAATATTATTAAAACTAAAACTTGATCATGTTGTGTAGACTAGGGGCTATTTGCGATTCTGTTTTGTTTAATTGGGACACTGTGTGCCATTACATACACAGTTAATATTCTTTGTGCTTGTAAAATACTTCCAATAATGTTTTCAAATCAACATTTGATTTATTGTAAAACAATTAAATATGTTAAATGTTGTACAGTAGATCTTCTCTTAGGTTCTGTGTTATTGTGCCTAAATATGTTTTCTGTCACTGAGAATTTGCTGCAAATGTGTCAATTGAAATTTCGGTGACAACACATCAAACTATACATGATGAGGTACTTATGAGTGCATGTGTGTGTGTGCTGCCCTCTGTCCCCTAGGCAGCTGCCTCCAGATGACCCCCTAGCAGCGAACTGTCACTGGACATCTGCATCACATACACACACACACACAAGTCTGTGTGCCTGTGCTCGTACATACAAGTGTGGTGGCCTCTTTTCTGCTTGGTTGGGATTCTGTCACAAGTATTTGAAGCGTCTCGCAGCCACACACACTGACAATCACTGACACTAACCACAGGAGATGGACGGACAGATGTAAGTGTGTGTGTGTGTGTGTGTGTGGGTCTGTGTCTGTGTGTGTTGCTGATGTTAACGATGAGAGAAAGAGTTGTGTTACTACAGTGCCGCCAAAATCACGGCCCACGACCCCTTGTCAGCAGACACATGCATGCAAACGCACACGTAAGTGTAAAAATCTTTTGTAATAACATAATGAAATACAATTATTTTTACTTCATTTTACTGCAGCAGCTGATGTCCAAAGTTGGCACCACATGCTTGTGCTTATTATGAGATCACATCATATCATATTAATTGCACACAGAAACTATTATATTAAAATTAAAAGCACCTCTTAAAGACACAATCTTGCATTTGAGAACTAATATGAATTATCATCCTGCTTAATTATATCAGACTCCACACCTTTTTCGTACTGCCTCTACAGTTTGATTTCAGTGCCCATACTATGTCTCTGTATTGCATTTTACACTTGCAACCTTATACTTATGGAAAATCTGGCCTCTATGCTGGTCTGTAATATAGTTTTAGGCCATGTTTTAAATGTAATCAGCATATATATTCAATTCTCAACCTGACAGGAAAACCAGAGAGAGATGCCAGAAGTGGAGAAATATGATGTTGTCTGCTTTTCAGGAGTAAAATGTCAGAGAAATTTAAGGTGGATATGGCAATAAATAATAAAACAATAAATAATTACAGTCAAAAGTAGAGAATATAAAAGTGGAAATCACTTTCCCTCCCTACATTTCATTTAATAAATATGAACTTGCGATCACTGACTGTGAATAAGCCTGTTTGTCAAGTGAAAGTGGTAATAAAGATCCTGATTTGTTTTTGCGATGCCTTTCACAAGCTACTGATACTGAAGCTTTAATATTTATTTTGTGATGTCAGGAGCTCAAGTTAACTAAACAGGCTGCCAACAGGCTGTAGGTGTAATACAACACAACTTTATTGACTTTATGGGCAAAGACAACATGTGGATGAATCCAGTCATGTGATTTATTTACCTGTTGCATTAAAATTATATTACATTTCAACGTGAGAAAGCTATCGAGTGAGAAAATAAGAGACAGACAGGAAGTGGGAACTTTTCTTCCCAGTCGCCTCTAACTCTTTCTGCTGTGCACACAAGCTGCACGTCTGACAGAGTTTTCCGGCAATCTCCTCTAATCTGTTGAAACAATGTGCTGAGGTGTGTGTGTGTGTGAGTGTGTGTGAGTAGCGTAGGTAGGGTAGGGTCCCAAACCACTGTGATTGGGGTCAAAGGTTGTCAGGGAACCAGGGAGCTGTCATGCTCCATTACATTGTGCTGTGGGACAGAACTAAAACCAGAGTGAGGCACACTGAAAACTTTTTTTAGTTCACTTAACAGCCCCATTTTACACTCATCTGGACACTTACAGGTTATGCATGACCACACACGCACACACATACAAACACATCCACGTACTGTATTTGAAGTGTTCATTACTTTAAATATGACAGAATAGGTGCTTACAAACAAGAGACACTCCCGGTAACTCTTTTATAATATTGATCTGTAGGCGGGACTTTTTCTATCAACATAATTTTCATTCTTATAATTTTTTCATCAGTCTGTTTTTTGTTTTTTGAGTTGTCCTGCATTGCAGTAAATTATTTTGGTCACAATCAATAGGTATGATGGGGAATAGGGGTAAGCAATAAAATCTTATGTTACAGTATACTGTATGTACATTGTAAACTTTAATACATCGGAGAGAGTGGCGGCCAATCAGAGGTCTGGGACCTGGTTCGTGATATCGCCCTATACCCTGATGGAAAATGTCACACCATGGCCACAAAAAAAGTGCCTATATTTCTGAGTGAGAGGTAAAGTAACAATTACCTTATTGTAGGCAGCTGACGTGAAAATGACAATTTAAATCATATAATCACAAACCTATAAGTCCTGGTCACCAGTTTAACTGCCATTCTCAATAATGAAACTGTTCTGATACCCTTTCAGTTGCGAGTAGCAACCACTACTGGCACAGTTCCTTAGCAGTTTAACTGACATTTTTACATTCAACCTTGTCAGATCTGTGACCAAGCAAATATTGAGTATATTTTAATCCACTCCCCCAATGCTCTCAGAACGTTGTTTGTGTTTTGATAATTTAGTTTTCCAGCCATTATGCTAGCTGTCTGAGGCTAATGTGTTGCTAACACAACATTCTAAGTAACTGTTAATTACTTTTTGGCAAACTGTTATGTATTTTACGCTTCTTTGCAGACTCTATAAAAAATGTTTACTAGATTAATAACTGTGTTGTATTTGCTATGGGGACTAAATGTTGATCTTTCACCGGAGATACTTTGTTTCTTCCTGGGATGAAGAAGCTAGTCTATACTTTTATGAATCCAGTTTTCTTGTTACTGTATTTAATTCTAATGTTCTTATAATACCTTTGGTCTAAGTATGGTATTTCACCTTTTTTTCTGATTTGTAATCACAATCATTAAATTTGTTGTTTTTTCTCCAATACTGTTTTCACCGTTTCACTGTTGCATCCAGTAAAAACTGGAGCCAAGTCCTGTCTTCCACCAAGTTCTTTTTTTTTCGTTTATAAGTGCCTGTGGTACAAGCACATTAATACACTCTAAAATATTTGGCAGAGGAAACCACACTTTCATAGTGACATTCTTGGTCTCCACCTCTCTTATAATTGTTAAACCTGCTAAGCCATCTAGGTAACGCTCTTTGCCAAATATCATTGATACAGTATCATGGTAGCTGTTGCACTGGGGTAGAAATTAGCCAAATACACATCAGCTTCCTGCACTATTAATGTCTGTAGACTGTTTTTTATTTTTGCACTGAAGCACTAGACTGCACTGAAGATCAAATCAGAATACCAACCATGAATTTCTGACATAACTTTCAGCACCACTGTACCTTGAAAATGACCAGTGAAGAAGGTTGATTTGAAAAGGTTGTAATGGGTTTTTCCTTTCTATTCTGAGGAAACTTTCCACAATCTACGTACAGACTCTTTCCCTAACAGAAGGTGGTCTCACCTGTCCACAGCCTATTCATCACTCCAACAGCTGGCTGACTTAATGTCTGCTAGCGTTGCAGAGAGAGACACGTGTGATGATGGAACACACGGTTGGCTTGGGCAGCAGGTGTGTGTACGTGTGTGTGTGTGTGTGTGTGTGTGGTGAGACACAGAGAGGTAGTCTTTAATCTTTCATCCTGTCTGGTCGAGTCAAGATACTGTGTGATTGATTGGTTGAATGACTGAATTAGCAAAAACTAGGAGTGGTGGATTTTGCAGTTATAACTCGTTCTCCTCACTGCTTCACTAAATTTCGCCCGATTCAAACAAGAAGTCCTGAACTGCCCCTCTATGCAGACCGATGATATAGTGTATGTAGCTTTTCTAAATTAGGGTCTGAACTAGGTTTACATACTGCCAGAGTATAAGGGAGCGGGCACTACAGTGTACTGGATTCTGTGAACTCTACCATTCCTAACTCTAACATTTTCCACTACTTTACTTGTAACATCCACATACCTTCGTACTCTTGAACAACATTGCCCTGTTGAGAAGGTCTTGCTTACCGATAAGAGGGCACAAAGGTACACTTTGAGAACTGCTGTTGCTGAGATGTTGGGATTTCCAGCAGATCTGTGTGAACTGGATGGTGATGGTGCACGCTGCTCCTAAGCAAGCAGCTCATGTTTAGTCCCAGTCTAGTGGAAAAAAACCTGCCTAACCTGTCCAATACTCCCTCTGCTATGTCAGAGAGTGTGTGTGTGTGTGTGTGTGTGTGTGGGCTACTTACCTCACTGGGTGCTGTAAGAAAAACATCCGAACATTCATCAAAACAGCAAAGCACAGATGAAGATAAGACCGTTCTGTTTTTGTATGACACGCCTGTTTTTGAGTGTGTTCCCCTTAGAGGAGAGAGAGAGGGGTTTGTGTGTGTATGTGTGTGTGTGCGTGTGTGTGTATGTGTGCATGCCTGTGTGTTTGTGTGTGTGACAGCGAGAGGGAGACACAGTGTTTGGGAAAGACACAAGACAGGGCATAGAGACAAAGAGCAGGCTACAACTAGTTTTAAAGCCATGTGCTGCCACCAAGTCAAATTTCTGTCTTTGATTAGAGCTCTCTTGGAGGCCAGATAAGAAAAGCCTCAGCAGTGTTGTTTGTACGTGGTTTTCAAGCTGCAGCTTTCAAGGCATCTCATTTTCCCCTGAAGTCTGATAACACACATTTAAGGGTGGTACTACCTGAGCTCCTTTATGAGCAGTGTAGGTGGGCAAAGCATCCTGGCAACAAGAACCAAAATAAGGCAACACATCCTTAAAACAACATTTCAAAATAGGTTGTTTGTCAAAAACGACCCATATGAGATTTTTTTGATGTGCCACCTCTGTTAAGGTCTGGTTAATTTTAGGCTACTAAAACTACTTTGTTAAGTTTAGGGAAAGATTGTGGTCATGATAGGAGGCACAAATTATGGTCTCCAGGGTCAAAGTCACATATATATACACATAATATAAATTTAACTTAGGGATGTATGTATGACCAATACAAATATACAAATATATGCTTGCTATGATTCATTATTTTGTATCAATGACAGAAAGCATGATGTTGGGTTATTTTGGTCTACTCTCTGTGATTGCGGAATGAAAGGCTTTAAACATTAAGTTAGTCAAGAATCAGTCAAGATGAGAATACTGACCATAAAGAAAAGTACGGACCCCAACAGGTGTCAGATAAATTTGTTTTAACACATGCACAGAAATGAATAATTTATTTATTATTCCCATTGAGGTTCAGAATCTCTTTTACAAGGGAGTCCTGGCCAAGACAGCAGCACAAAAACTTTAACAAAAAAGACAAACAACAAACTAAAAAAGTAAAGAGTTAAAACAAACAGCATAACAATTTCACATAAAAGAAAACAAGTAACAATATAACAAGCAATAATTCATACCTTCTAATGAATAATTCATGTCCACAAATTAACAGAAGGTAAACAGTCTGTTATCCAGTGAAATATGTTGAAGGGAAGTCAGAGACAACACAACATTGTGTTTAATTGTCAAAATCCAAAGTATATTTATGTGTCTCAGTCCAAACTCAAAGCAAAATTGTAAAAAAAAAAGTGGATAAGTGACATTGCTCATGGCTGGAATACTTCCACTGTTCATTTTGAACTGCATCTCACAGACATCTGTGTAGCCAGAACAACCTCCTACTAACCGGCAATAGTTCCTACCGCTCGATGCTAATTTGTGTGCACAAATTACGGATTCATGTGCCCACAGCAACAAAAGAAATTATCCCTGACCTGCCAGGCTTTGTAGAAAAGGTTTACGTTCACTAAGAGAGGTAGTAACCCATCCCATAAGTTCCATCCCAACAAAGTGGATACTGTCCCCCTTGGCTCCTGTAACAATGCAGGGGTGTTCAACTTGAAGCCAGTCCTTGGACCACATAACCTATCATTATTTCTCTGAAATGTTGCCAAGCATGCCACGGCCTTAACATTAATAGAAGTGTAGCTCCTCAACAATCACAAGGAAATCTACTTTGTTGGCAGAGAGTTTCCAGCTAAAGAATAACATTTAGTGAAGTGTGAGTGGGATTTTATATATCCGCATGAAGCGTTCTGTTCTTTTCGTTTAAAAAAGCTTAACTTATAAGTGAGAGTGTTAAAATGTTTGATGAGGGATGGGCTCTCGACTTTAAAGTGTTTAAAGTTTTTTTTTCAAGTCTTTCATCTCTCCCTCCCAGAGACATTTTAATATGTTACACATTAACTCTACAGATGGTGTCGGAGGCGACAGACCAACGTGTGTGTGGCAGAGGCGTGTAATTGTGCCGTCGCTCGACTCGGTGGTTTGTTTTCCAAGCTGGGAGATGATTGGAGCTGATAAGACAAACCTCTAAATATAAAGTTGTGGAATCATTAAAACCATGTAAATATTCCCCTCCAATCCCTTTATGCTAATCCTCACCATGACCAATGAAACCATTCATTAGAAAATCATCAGCTTTGCAACATTCCAGGATTTTTGACTTTATGCATGTGTGTGTGTGTGTGTGTGTGTGTGTGTGTGTGTGTGTGTGTGTGTGTGTGTGAGCATACAAGTGAGAGAGCCTGTGCATGTGAGTGTGTTTAATGTAGCATTGCTGCAATTAGGCATCCATTTCTGGGAGTGTGTTTGTGTGTATGTATGCATTGCCTGGGTATGTACTGCTTATTTATGCAAATCACTGTGCCATTTTTATTTAGGTATAACTGACAACATTAGGTCTAATCCTGAGTAGAAAATGTCAGCCATTGTTCCTGGTCCATTTAGCAGATTGGTTAACATTTTGTGCCCCAGCTTCAAGGTCAAGAAACTATTCAATCTTTGAAATCCAACAACCACATTTTATTAATATCTGTTTTGAGTTGAGCTCATGCAGTCTCCAACTATATCAGGGTTAAGGGTTGCTTTTGAGTTTATTGTATAGGTGACTACCGTAACCATACTTGTGCTTTAGCATACAGCATGGTGAGTAATTGAATGTAACTGGCTTCATCCTGAAAGTGAGAATATCAGAGAATTGTAGCATATCTAAGTTGTAGTAGATCTTTTGAATGTTACCTGTATGTTTATGGAAAAAGTTAGCGAAGTGTTGACAAGGTGGCCAACCGCTGATTTGTAAATAGTTTCTGAAAATATGTTTATAAAAAAATATGATTTTTTTCCCAAAGTCAGACAATAGAATAAATTATGTGCCCAGCTCCAAGTTAGATGCTAGCTGGTGAATATAGTGGAGCACTTAGATATAAAGACCAGAACAGAATATTAGACTTTTCATCGGTTGGCCAGAAGCATTAGTGCAAATAAATGCATTTGTAAGGGTTTGTGTGGGCGGTTTGCTAACACATTTGCCATAACAACTTTATTAGATGATAACATGTCAGTGATGTGTTTACAGCTTGTTTTGCTGTGTTTTAAAAAAAAAAATCAATGCAGGTTTAAAATATTGTGTCCTCCGTGATAGTTTTAGCATGATTTGTACAGTAGCACTTGTTTATTTGCCTAAAGTTTTAGACTAAAGCTTGAGGAACAATATATGTACTATCAAGGAATTAAAGGCTCAGTGAATTCTTTACTTCCTTAATTATTTCCCGTTGACACGTGATGATACCACTGTAAACAATCATTCTTAAGTGAAAACCATTGGGATATAAGTCAAGCAGAGAAATGTAAGTTTGATCAATCATTTAAAAAATTATAGTGGTTTTATTGGTTTGGGGGTTTTGTTTTGCCTTTTAAATGTGCCTTTATCCAGGTAGTGATAGTTCTACAGTAAGTTAAAGTTGGTTTCATGGGTTCTTTAAAATTAAACAACACTGGTTTTGAGGCTAAGGTGAGTTTGGTGTGACAATAAACAGACACACACTCAGAAACACACACAAGCTACCTGCTAGCAAGATGGAGGAGAGGGCCTCCATTTCAGGCCAAGCAGTGGATATCGGTGAACCTTCCCCCAGGTGTGTGAGTGAGTAAAAGAGAGAGAGCTGATGTACCCTCCATGGAGCCAGTTTGAGGAAAGATTATCTTGACAAATTGGATAAACATCTTGTGTGTGACAGGATGCTGATGGAGGGTCCTCCTTCCCACACACACACACACACCTGGGGTTGTTGGTTTGTGTAGCCACAGACCGTGTGTGTATTTGTGTGTATATATGTGTGTGTATGTATGTGTGAACCCAGCCTAAAGGCAGGTAACAACAGGTCTCCCTCCTCAAACAGAGCATGCAGGTTCTCAGGTGTGTCTGCCTGCTCTGCTTCAAATACTCTGCCTCTTTACTCTGTGTGTGTGTGTGTGTGTGTGTGTGTGTGTGTGTGGAGAACGGTACCCTATAGAGAGTTTAAAGTTACCTCATTGGTGTTTTAATCTTATATAAGTCGGTGTAATATTTATATAATATCTACAGGGAATTGTGTGTGTAGCTGTAAAACCACACCATAATGCCTTGTTGATTTGTGGTATTTTTGCCTCCAATGAAGTGAGTATGATATTTCTCGTTTATATTCTTTTAAATAGCCAGCGTACTGTGTCTGTAAGCATCAATTATGAGGGAATTTACATTTACCTTAGCTGGGCATTTGAATCCTCTAGGGTAGGGATGTCCAAACCTTTCATGCCAGGGGCCACTTGCAGAAAAAAGTCCAGTCTAGTCCTGGGAGCCTTTCAATTTAAGAGACTATGTTAGTGCGTGAGTTTTGAGCACTTTGTGCTGTACACTTGAATCTGTAGTATGATGATTTTCTACTATTAAACTTAACTCACAAGTAAATATCCCTCCTAATGGGAACAGTGATGCTGGGCCTTAGACTGAAGAATTGCTGTCAGGTCTGGTGTAGGTTTTGTAGTGGAGACAAAGACAAAAATCTTTGCTCACATATGTATGTAGAGCCAAATAAAATGAACAACCTTTTGGCATGGCATCTGGGGAAATTTGGACTTTTCCAAACCACTGTAGAACTCTGATGGTGGGAGCTGCTGGTTGTGACTTTGGAGAGTACTGATTTGCCTCTCAAAAAGTCACAGCTTCAAAACAAATAGTTTCATGTGTGCATATATTTGTGACACAAGTCCATCTTTTCCTTGCAAGCTTTTGTTCAATGTGTTCAGATGGCCAGTGAGATCAACTTAAAAAACGAGGTCTACCATCCACTCAGGGTTGCTGAGTTCAACAAGGCTGTGACCTTTTTCTTTTAAAAAACGGTCAATTTCAGATCTCAACAAATAGAACCGCTCCAGAGTTGTCCTTCAACTAAGCCAGCACACATCTGAGGGCCATAATGTGGACACCCCTATTCTAGAGCATTGCATTTATATGTCAACTACTTAAAGGTGTGGACTTAAGTCACATGACTTGGACTGAACTCAATATGACAACTTCAAACTCAACTAAATATATGTAAATAAATCAAATAACACTGAAAAATGTCTTGACTGACTCATGACTTCACTTTGACCTTAGTCTTATGAACTGAATGACTCAATACTCTCCTCGAGCCCATAGAGGAAGAGTCTGTAGCATATTCTGAGACAGAGCAGGCAAACCTTGCTAGCTAGTTACAGATAACATGCCATACCTAATCAGGATTCAGCATTCACAAACAAATTCTACCATCCAATCAGTGCTCCAATACAGTTCTATTGTTAATTAGTCATATTTCCTGTGTACCTGCACTGTGGTTTTGGGAGTTTTGTTATGTGTCTCTGTTAAGGCTTTTGATGTTTCGTCATCAAGTTTAGAAAAGTAATAACCACAAATGTTTAGCATTAGTGATTTACATTGATTTATACATTTATTTTTATAAATTTACATTTATACATTTTAGAACTTCATTTGGCAATTGACTCAGGGCTTGCCTTAAGATTTGAATGTCAAGACTTTAGACTTACTTTCACAACAATGACTTGATGCAACCTCTGCATCTTGTATTCTTACTTTGATAGTTGTATAGTTTATTTCTGAAATAATAATTATAGCATACTTTATCCCTTCCCTGTGGTGTTTGTACCAGTCATACTCTCAGATATCCTGTGGTAGCATGGCCTTAAATCCTACCTAAACACATGCATGCACATACAGTAAATCGCCACGGACACTGGAGTCATTCAGAGGTTAATTTATCCACTCCCACCCTCTTTCTGTCCCTCTTTGTCGGGTACATCTCTTTTTAAATCCAGGATTTGGCGATTCCTTATCGCTGTCCCTCTCTTTTTCTGTCTTTCCATCGTTCTCTGCTCCACAGGGGGTTCGGAGTTCTCACATTTGGAGGATTTTCATGGCCACTTCTCTCTAATTAAACCAACAGCCTAGCTCCGAGTTTCACCAGAAGAACAGAAAGCTGACTATGCTTCACAGAGGGACACTGAAAACTCTTCTGTGTGTACGTATGTGTGTGTGTGGGTGGGTGGCACAGAGAGGTCACAGGCTTTAATGTTAGCATAGCAGTACCATGTTTGATGCTCTTATATTCACACTTTCCATTTTATGCATTTAGTCAATGCTCTTGTCCAGAGTGACATAAAATAAGTAAAAGCCAACATTGCGTCTCCCCATCATGGCTGATGGCAGAGTATTAAAATACTACAAAACATGACCAGCAAAACAAGCAGGATGGTGGTTTCAACTGGGGTACACTGTGATGTGATAATCTGCAACAGTTTCATATAAATAAATGTCTGTTTTTCTTGATCATGAAAGCTTTTACGATTTAACAGCCAATTCTCAAAATAACAACAAAAATTTGCTTTATTGGCTTGGAACACAACAGTATTTGTTGCCAAAAGAAAACACAATCATCATGGGACCATTAGCAGCTGGAGCACACTCTTTGACACACTCTCTGAAGAAACATTTGGTGAGGCTGGCAAACTATTCTGTATTCTGTTTCATTCCACTTTTCCATCTGGTCAAAGTTGCTATTTTAAAGTGAAGTAACAATATGCTAATGATGCCCAGTCCAGTTGTGTTTAAGTCAAGTAACTAGCCAAGCACAAAATAAACCAGATAACATGGTTAAAATGGGAGTTTGTTTGCTACCAGTGTGATTGTCCACCTATGTGCTTTCACGCAGAAACGCATCACTTCAATGGAAAGATGCAACTCACATGCATTCCGATGGGATGGCGGTACAGTGTTGCTGCATTGTCCTTCGCTTGTATGCTGGTTTGTGTTTTTTTCGTCATGCAGGTCGAAGTGTAAAAAGCTATATAAGCTATCTGAAATTGTTCAACCTTCAAGGAGAGTGTGAATGTGAAGAGTGTGGATCACCTGTCAAACTGTAGCAGGCAGCCAGTAAGTGACAAGGGCTCAGGGATGACCCATCTCTGTTCCTGCTGACCTCTTCATTGTAGTCAGTTGATGCTCTGTCTTAAAAGGGCACGAAATACAGAAATGACATAGCATAGCAACGATGGACAATGGGACCCAAGTTGTAAGGGGCAAATTTAATTTGAGAAATTCAAACAGCCCAGATGTTCGTTTATCTCATATTGGAAATGTGTTCTACCAGACCTTTCAAGCAGGCACAATACAAATGTAGGGTCAAATGTGAATCTAGTTTAGGCATCTGGTAGGTCATAGCTGAGATAGTGTCTAATAGTGTCTTTTACATTATCATCATCAGCAATAGCAGCTTGTTGGAATATACATATTAACAAGCAGGTAGTTTTAAGACTAACCATTTCCATTTCTGAACAGACAAACGAACACCAGGAACTCAATCTTTATCATCACAAATCCACTAAGAAGATGTGACAGAACTGTTATGATAAGTTTTTTAGTTTGGTTAATTAGAGTGTGTGTAGGAGGGGGCTGGAGGGTCTGACTCATTTGCCAGAGATGTGACACGCCTAGGAGAAGCTGAGAGAGCAACCATGGACATGTAGAGTTGTTCCATGCCAAGACAATCTTGAAGGGATGAATTGTTTAATTTGTTGTTGACTGTGTAACAATTTGGAACTTTGCCAAACAAACTTTTACGCACAACATGAAACCTGAACTACATCAAGTGCAGAGTGGGCTGGCCACAGCCAGAGGAGGCCTACCAACTAGAATGGCCAGTGACACCTGTCACTAGCCTCATAAGAGGGCATGCAGGGCCTGGCTCTTGGGCACGTTAGGTACAAAGTAGGCCATGTTTTTAAAATTTCCCGCTGTAGCTTAAAGTTTTACAACCAAAACACATTGATGTGACGTTGTTTTAGTCACACTGGGTTGAGTGTTTGAGTGTCAGCAGTGTGGAAATGTCAGTGGAACAGTGGGGAGGTTACAGAGTGGTGGTGATAGTCACTACAGACCACAGACAGAAAGTCTGTTCACTGAAATACAGTGCTCACTATTAGGATTTTGGCAAGCAATGGTCAATGCAGACCCTCAACATCTTCTCTCTCTCACACATACACACACACACACACACACACATACATACACACTCTAAATAACATCACTGTTGTCAAAACCTACTCAGTACAATGTTGTGAGTCTGTGCTTTGCTAAAAACACTCCAAGCAAATAACCTAGTCTGTCGGGTGTGTGTGTGTGTGTGTGTGTGTGTGGGGGGCAAGTGAAAGAGTCCACTAATCAACTAACAAAGAGCTTGTGGAAGAGAGAGAAGAGGAGAGAAGAGAAGAATGGTTATACAACTATGGAGAAAGAGCAAAGAGAGACAGAGAAGATAAATGAACAGATAAGACTGGGGAGCTGCCTCGTCAGGACTTCCTGACGAGGCAGAATAAATGTCATTTGTACTGAAACACAACTTTTTTCAGTATTTGTATGTATATGTGGATGTATAAACAGATGGAGCTATGAATGAATAAATAGCTGGAGGGATGTTTCCTGGTTGGTAACATGCCGCACAGTTGTAGTGAAGTCTTTTGTTCAAATAATTTTGCCTCCTGGCCAAAATGCAATCATTTGTTGTGCTTTGATTGTCTGACTAAAGATGCTTAATTTTTCTCAAGTACTCTTCTGTCATTCCAATGGTACAACAGTACAACCCTGTCTCCTAGAAATTATGTTTGTATATTACTAAATTTTGTTCCTAATTACGTTGTGGTGACAAAGTATCGTTGCATGGATTATGTTCAGAGACAACATTTCTTTCAGTGAATGAAACAGTACAGTTATGGACTGCGTTGGACTCGCAAGGATGTGGTTGTGGTGAATGGTGGTCATACAAAGTGTAGGACTGCGACACCATAATCCAGGGTTCGCGTCCAGACTCCTGGCAACAAAAACACTTTAGTTAAAGTTAAAGAAAGATCGTGATTTTGGTTAAATGTCAATAACATAAATAACCATAAAAAAGTTGAATAATGCTGTAGTCACTAGTGGATGGTGTATTATAAGACTGCCTATTGCCTTTGGTGGAAAACAAATTAAATATGTTGTCAGTGAACATTTTACTGATATATTCAGTATCAATATTTTTGCATCTTGCCAGGTAAGTTAATTAACAACAATTAATTTCCTCATTATGTTAATAGAAAACGTAATTCGTTTGGCATTACGTTTCCCTCAAAGCATATTTGCTGTTGCAAATTAGTTGTATATAAACCACAAACATCTATTAAACAGACATTAGCTGTAGCTAGCAAGCAATGTGTGGACAGAATGGAGTCATGCAGCTTCAGGATTAGTATTCAAGTTGAAACACTTTCAGCGGTTTCAACTTTGCACTAAATTTGTGCCACCAAGAGTGTACTTGTTTGCATCCACTTTCACACTGTCTATAAAATGTGGCCTTGTGTTCAGACTGACACACTCTTATACAATAACATCAATGCAATCTGGTCTATTAAAGCTCCTGGAGTAAAACAACAGTATCACTGCCTCATCTGTGATGGATTACTTGATGTTTAACTATGGACACAAAATGGCATCTCTAGAAAGGTCTTGCTCTTAGATTCTGACAGACAAATCCTGATGTTTTCCATTCATGTTTTATATTTCTGAAACAATTTCTGCCCTCAAATATCCACAGGTATAACAATCATATGACCCCAGATGTGTACATCACTAAAAGCTACTCCTTCAAAAGAAATATTTCATGGTAAAAGTTTTATAAAACTTTAGTACTATTGGCATTGAGGGGCAGAGTTGACGAGATAGTTCTGTACGTTGAGGTTCAGCAGGACCGTGGTATTAGGTCTGTTTTCCCCTGTGGTACTGCAGGGCTAATTTACAGTTTACAGACAGGAAATGACCATAATCCCTTGAGCTTCCCTTAATCTGCAAACTCTTTCTGTTCTTCATGCTCCAAATGATCGGGCAACACACTCAAACGCACTCATACACACACCTACACACTCATACATAGTCTTTAGCTGCTCAGTGGTCAATGGTAAAGGAGATCCCGTTCAAGGTGATTAGGCCTTCTCTTCAAGACAACAAAGAAATAATCCCGAACACTTTGACATTATGCCCACTGGGACTGAGTGTAATATTTAAGAGGCTGCATGGCTGCTGTTTACCCTCTGTGCTTTAAGTGAAGAGGCTAACCTGTAACAGAAGGGTCATAAATATGTATCTTAATATCACTCTTTGTGAGCTTTCCACAAAATGAGATGACATCTCCAGGAAACTCAACAGGTTTTAACTTCTGCCTGCAACTGAGCCACTGTGTTTTTTTATTACCATTGTTTTCTAAGCGCAGACAAGAGGTCTTCCTGTTTATTAGGCTGCATCGGAGCCATATACATAAAATAATGTTTGGCTTTCAGTGGCATCCTGTAAACCCAAAACAAACTGCCAACTGGTGAGTCCTTTCCAGCGGATTTTTCGGATGTGGGCCGTCTCACCTTGGTGATGATATGTAGGATGCTGTTAGGGCCAACAACACTTAGCTTTGAGTGCTGCCAAGGTACACGGTGTCCTCCTGTGAAATGCCTTTCGGCCTGTTTCTAAGTGGTTAATGTGGTGTCTGTTGCCAAGGCAACACAGCACCCACCAAAATGATGTTTTAGATTTTTGGCAGCGCCTAACATTCATTTTGACAAAATAAGTGTAAACATGTACACAAATATTTGCAGTGAAGCGGTTTGATGTTTCACATTGTCACCCCCACTGAGATGTAAGACCATAATACACACCTCGGTGTTATGGGTAGTCATGTGATACCAGCACTCCTCTCAGGTATTATGGCCATTACAGGGTTTTCTCACTTCAGTTAATATTTTTGAAATGGACAAATATGCTTTTAAATTACAATAAATTCCTCCTGGCTGGCACAAATTCAAGACAGATTTGTGAAAATCCACATTTTTGTGTAATACCACTTAAGCACTTGGCCATGCTCCCAGTGTGGGCTGTCCTGTGATGGAGCATGGGTTAGGCAAGCAGGGGCTGTATGATTTGAGAGCTGGACAGTAGTGGATATGCGTGGCACTCTGCCATCTGCCATTTAATCATTTCATCTCCTCCTCTCTCCTTCTCTCCATTTTTCTGTTTCATTATGTTTTTGCCTAAGAGTAGACCAAAGCGATTTGACTCCCTCTCAGTTTGACTTGAAAAACATAAAAAATATGAGATGTAATGTTATTTCCTCAACCCAGACCTCCTAGGAGATCCGTCCATATTGGACGATTCTGCACCTCACGATTTACCTCCAATGCCCACGTTTAGTGCCAGTGCAGGAAGTAATGTGCCCTTTATGTAGCGAGGTGCAAAGTAAGAGTGTGGAGGTTGAAGTAGTGGATGGGCGTGTAGTGCACCAGACTTTTATGCAGGAGAGTGGAGTCTGCGTCCCTTCACAGACCTGCAACTAATGTTTGCCTTTTTATTACCCGTAACCATGATCTTTCCCTAACCTTAACCAAGTGTTTTTGTTGCCTAACCCTAAGCATACTTTTAAGAGTAACTTAACACCAGGCTGAGTGTTTCACTGCCGTCTCTGGTTGAAAGTTTCAGTCCCGCTTCACCTCTGGGTTCTGGAGTATACCAGTACATCACTGCAGCAAGGTAAGATGACAAACCACTCTATATAAGCGAAAAACAAGATTTTCAAGAGGTGTTACATTACTCCTTAACCATGTTTTGTTTGCCATGATTTGATCCCTAATCTTCACCATACCGGAATTTGAACACAAGAACCCAAAAGTTAGTTTTACTGCTGGAAGAGAACACAGTTTACAGTATAGGAGGTCCTTGCAGTTCAGCAAATGCTTGTAATAGAGAGGGAAGAATAAATGGGGACAAAGCACAAATGAGTCATATTATGTACTGAGATTCCTCAAAACTATTAAAGAAAATATAAAAATAATGAGTTAAAATGTAAGTGTCAGCATTGCAAATGGAATTTCTGATTTGCAGATGGATTTGATAATAAAAACAAAATAATGAGCCTTACGTGTACATAAAGGGCCTGAGACTGGAGATGGAGGGAGATGGGAGGAGAAATAGAGAGAGAGACAGACATGTCTGTGAATTCTTTCATGTTGTGATGAGGAGAAAAGAGTCTTGTCTGCTGTTGTCTCTCACACTGAGACTGTATTGTGTTTTGTGTTGTGGCAATCAATGCCATCAACTCCAGTCACTGCCTGCACTTCATTAGGACTCTGTTCTATTGCTCATTCAGCACGGAGTGAAGATGAAATTACATGACACAGTTTGATTGAATTGCATTATTTTACGTTTTATTATAAGAAGGTAGGAGAAGGAGTGACATGAGGTTATTCAGAGGAGATGGGAAGAGATGAAATTAGATGGAACAAATGATGAAAAGGAACGAAATGGAGTGAGATAGGATGAGATGGAAGGAGACTGAGAGAGATAAGAAGAAATCAGATGGGAATGAGAAAATAAGTTCAGGGGAGAAGGGATAAGATGATACAACACATAGGCAATATGTCATCTTTCTAGAAATAAACACTATTGTTTAGAGCACACATTAGTCTTTTACTCCACAATATATGGAATTTGTTGTTTAATTTACATTTAGGGATTTTTATTTTCTTTTTCTGTGAAAATATAATCTATTAATTTGTTTGTGTTTTTATTATATTTAAAAAAACAATTTCTTCATACATTAGATTTTTTTAACATAACCACTATTATCAGAAGGTCACAAGAGAACCTTGTTTACTATAATTTGTTTGCATATAAATATAATAATTTGTCCATTGCTTAAAAAATTTGGTGTATATATATTGTCACTGCACTGTCATAATGTCAGGAAGTTTGTGTTATTTTTCTGTTGATTTCCTGTGACATTTTTGATTTAAATATCACAGGCTTGACAAAGTTTTTTGCAAGACAACAATGTTTTACAGCTTGTATGCATGTTTGTATAATGAGCCTTAAAAAAAGATGTGTGACATCATTGTCTGCAGACACAGTCGTGTGATTTGGAGAACTGGAGGCTGAGTGTGTGGCACCAATTCACTCACTGGCTGTTGGGCTATTCAGCCTTTTTCAAAGGAGAAACTGATGACTTACACACACTCCCACACATTTATCGGCCAAGTGAGTAGGCACATTTGTCTCGTTTTATGTATGAGAGAGAGATAGAGCCTGGGGAAGCCTATAGAGGAAATCAAGCAATTATATATTTTACTAAAGCATCATAGTAAAAAAGTAAAGTTGTTATCTACCATACTTACCATTACCATGAGACATCATGGTTGAAGTTGTATCATCATTCCCCAATCTCTCCCCAAGGAGCTACAATTTCAAAGCCAAGAGGCCAAATTTCAACTATTTACATATTCTGCATTTTCATAACAAACCGATCCACATGATTTGGTGGAGTTATAGCTTTTAACCAGGATCAGTGGGTCCATCTTTATAAATTCATGTTGTTCAACCAAGCATTGTTCAAACCCACAGAATTGTATTTTAAATTATAGTGAGATCAGTGTGAAATAGTCTCGGGTGGTCTTGAACCCCCTTATTAACACCAAGGATCCCCTGAAAATGTCTTAAAATGTTATTATTTTCAATTTACAGTGGTGGAAGAAGCATCCTTTGCTTATGTAAAAATAGCAATACCACACTGTGAAAATACTCCATTACAAGTAATAGTCTTGCAATGACAATATTACTCAAGTAAAAGTATTTTTAGCAAAATGTACCTAAAAGTAAAGTAAGTAAAAGTAAAAGCACTCATTGTGCAGAAAAATGGGCACTGTGAGTGTTTTACTATTATATATTATATTACTGGATTATTATTACCGATGTAAGTAGGATTGTACTGTTGTCGTAATAAATGCAGTTACCCTCTGATGTAGTGGAGCAGAAGTACAAGTAGTAGCATAAAATGGAAATACTCATGTACCTCAAATTTGTACTGAAGTACAGTACTTGAGTAAATGTACTTAGTTACATTCCACCACTCTCTATTTATCTGTATTGTAAAGTTTATTTTCATGTAGAAATGTTGAACGATGAGGAGCAACACAGAAAATACGACTTACAGTGAACATGCAGCTGACTTGTGTTGCAGCTGCTAGCATGGATACCGGTGCCAGTTGTATTTCTTCAAACTTTACAGTAAATACACTAAATAATCAACTCCTCCTGTCCAATCAGTGGCAGCTGATCAACCTACAAAAGGACCTTCCTCCACCTCATCGGTCTCTTTCTCAGCCAGCAGAGTCTCACCACACCACATTGTTTGTTCTTTGGTCTTTTTAATTAATTTACTTAATAAACTTAAAATCTGGGTTATCCAATTTTCTTTCCTCCTTCATGTTGCTTCCCCATGAGCCAGGGTTGTAACATATATTTAAGCTCCAATTGAGTGTTGAAACAAGAAGACTTATATATGAAATTGTCATACAGTGTTTATAATGTATTTGAAATGAAATTTTAGGGGGAGCTCAATGCAGATGCGTGTGCAGTGTCTTTCTGTGACTCTCCAGAGAAGAGAGCAGAAGAGATTGTTTCTCTGTATAACTGTAACCTGCCTGTCTGTCCACCTGTCTGTCTGCCTGTCTTCCTCCTAACAGATAATTAGCAGAAGTCTCCTTCAAGGGTGAAATTGAATTTATGGTTTTATGCTTCGGCAGCTAGACAGAGAGAGAGAGAGAGTGGTGAGGAGCGAGAAAGACAGATGCCTTCTCACTGACCTTATAGCTGAACTGTAATAATTTTAAAGCATTTTTCTTTCTCGCTTTCTCGTTCTACTGTGTGTGTGTGTATGTGAGAGAGAGAGAGAGAGAGAGAGACGAGAGAGGTGGATGGAGAGAGTATTCCAGAGGGCTTAAGGGCATTTCACAATGTTAAAGGGGTAGGTTTTCAATTACAGTGTGTTTGTGTGTGTGTGTGTGTGTGTGTGTGTATGTGTGTGTGTGTGTTCCCATGCTCTATGACAAACCTCTGAGCCACCTACACCTCTCTGCCACTGGCTGCCATGCACACAGTAACACATGTTTTATGATGCCATAACTGACAAGATAATATACTTCACTGTTTGTTTTGTCTTTTAAGCACTACATGAGACATAAGGATGTTGAGACATTTGTGTGATTACAATAAATACAGGAGATCACCAAGAAGCCTCTACACCTAATTTTACATTCTGTGTCACTAGGTCGGATATGGCTGAAAATGCGATGCTTTACGGAGACTGTCCTCAACAGAAAAACGAAAGCATTAATAGTTCAAATGCCTAAAATTATCTATTTTTATATTTACCTGATAAAGGGTCTCTTGTATCTGTTGTATTATGACTGTTGTCTCTCAGAAGTTCTACCAACAGTAGTTTGTGTTTTTTCTCTTTTAATTTTGTGTTTAAACTTAACCTCGACAAACTGTTACCTGTTTTTATCATATGATCTAAACCATGAGGAGGCTAGGATACAACTGAAACAGTTCAGTGAAATATGATCAACGGTGTCAAGCTTTGTGTTTAGATCAATGAGAATTACAAGTGAGATTTAGTTAGTGAGTTAGTCATTTAGTGCATCGATTAATTCAGTCTCATTGCTGTGAAGTGGCCTAAATTCTGACTGTGAAAGCTCAAAAATGTTATTAGAAGAAAAGTGATCTAGCAGTTGGTCAAGGAAACTGTACAGGCAGTTTAAAACAGAGGAAAGAACACAAAAGAAAAGTACGATAATAAAATGTAATAAATGAATATCAAGAATTGGGGTATAGTTCCTTAAAAAGTTTAGGCAGAAGATTGTGCGCCTAGGTACAAATAAGTCTTAAAGCTGTAGTAGGCAATTTGAATTTTGTTAGCACTTACGTGTCAAGAAGGAATAGGGCAACCTCCGCATCGCTCTCTTACACTCCCACAGCTCTCGACATCTTGAATATACCTCTCAGATGTTTTTATTTAGCGCTTTCTTTTTCTCTCTCTTCTCCTCCAAGGTCTTCCTTCTTTTGGCTTGTTTTGTACTATATGCCATTGTAGGCAATGGCGGTAATGGAAACCAAGACACGTAGAACCCGGATGACCCTTGTTTGTACAGAGTCGCTGTGATTGGCTAGTTACGTGCTAGCTAACCCTGATTGGTTGTTTGATTCAGACCGTGTCCAATTTTTAAAAAAATAAATAAATACAAAGGGACGGGCGCTCACAGACACACATTTTTTAAAGGAACTCTTCAATTTTGATATTGTTAGTGACATGCAATGGTCAAAATTAGTTATTTCAACCAAAATTATATTGAAAAAATATTGCCTACTGCAGCTCTATGTTCAACAATTTTCTCAATATTTTTATTGTTAAATCAAGCAGTTTCAGAAAATGTTAAATAAAGGAAAAAAATAAAATAAAGATGAGAGCTTGGCTCATCAATCTTTAATTTCATCACTTCAGTTTTGTCAGTATCTGAGTCTGACTGGAGGGATACATTGTTTTGATACAACAAAACATTGTTCCTCTTCTTGTCTACTGAGGTTTGTTCTTGTTTTGAGCCTGAAGCGTCTTTATCGGCCCTCTGAGGGTATGCATGGATCAACATCATCCCTCTTTCTTTTGTGCAGCAGTGACTTTCGTGGGCTCCCTTGCTCACCTGTCTCTGTTAGCGCTGAATCCAGGCATTCATCCCTCCTTTTCTTAGCTGGTGTGGTGTCTGGGCTTTTGTGTCAATCAAAAAAAGTTTTGAATCTCTTGATTCTTAAAGCAATAGTTCGACATTTTGGGGAAATAGGTTTATTTGCTTCTTGCTAAGAGTTAGATGCGATGATCGATGCTACTCTCATGTGCAAACATTGTTAATGCACATACATGAGAATGGTGTCATTTTTCTCATCTAACTCTCAGCAAGAAAGCAAATATAAGTTTTTCCCAAAATAACTATTCATCTAAAATATCAAATAATCAAAACAGGCAGATATTTCAAACACCTACTTGTTACCACACTCTGAATCATCAACACCATCCCTTTTTCTCTTCTTCGCTGGACTGTTTTCCCCGCTGATGCTGCTGCTCTGGAGGAACGGTTGCTCCTTGCCGCTCAGCCTAGCAGGGTGACCCTCATCAGGAACACTGTGGCAGGCCGGACTGGCAGTGCTGTTGGAGGTCTCCTCGATCAAGCTCGTTTTCAGGGTCGCCCGAGCCACGTCCTCGCCATCATCGGAGCTCAGACCCTGACAGACACTCATCAGCTCCACGCACAATTTCACACTGGAAGACAACCATTTGCTGAGTCAAACAACTTCATCTATCTATATCAGCACAGAGATCATGCACATAGCATCTAAGCACACACTTACTGGGAGCTGTTCTTGAATGTTCCAACAAGGTGGCTCATCGTTATAAATGGATGCTGAAGAATTTGACTTGGTGTAATTCTTTCAGAAGCATCCATCTTCAGTGTCTTTGTTAGCAAGTTGATAAAGCTCGCCCAGTCACATTCATCAGCGCTGGCATCTTCTCCTGACAGCTTACAAGACGCCTTGTGCAGGATCCGAACAAAAAGAAATGCTGAGAAAATCTGTTGTTTTGTTATATGTCTTCATGTTCAAGTTATAAAAACAAGTTTTCTAAAAGAGAGCTCCCACCTTCTTAAGATCACTCAGGCTGCTAATTGCGTGTGGGTTACAGGTAAAATTTCTCGCTTCAAGTTTTGACTAAAGAAAGGAAATGTTCAGGTTAGCTATTTTTTTCCGAATGTAGTGACAAGCTAAAGCAAAGACATAAAAATAGATTGACAGCTAGATGACAGATAATGTTACCATAAATCTCCACTGGGGGGGTTCCAATCCTGTGTAGTTTGCACGGAAAAATTGTTCCGTATACAGTCCAGCATTCAGCAGATGGTCTGGTGGTTTTCCAATTGTGTATAAGATGTGCCTCATCTGTGGGCACAACACAATGTCGCGTTATATTTCAAGGTAATTTTTTCTGATTTCACAAGAGGATTGCTCCAAAAGTTACCTACAAGTTAGCACCTTTAGGTAACTTACTGATCTTTGGTGATCAGGCAAAATGTGTGCATTTTCACTATTACTTTATGGATTAAGTGTCTCTAGCTTGAAATGAGAGTCATGGTTTGTATCATTAAAAGATATTGTCCTTTTTCACAAGAAAATATGAAAAATAAGTGACAATGCAGTGGAATATGGCTCATTTCTCACTAGTGTCACCCAATGTGGGATTTCTTTTAAATAATATAAAGACATTATGGCTGAAATTGACATGTTTGTTGTGTTTTAAGTGTAATACTGTTAAAGTGTAATACTAACCATATCATATTCATCCATACCAGGGAACAGTGCTGTGCCCATCAACATTTCAGCGGCAATGCAGCCCAGAGACCATACGTCGATAGCCTCATTGAAAGAAGCTCCAAGCAGGACCTCTGGAGATCTTAGAAAAGCAAGAGAAACACATTACTGTGGTTATAAAGACTTTCTAAGAAGTAAACTCCTGCTTACTGTCTACACTTAACTGGCAGTTTCTTAAATATGCAATGTTTTGGTCAGACGTAAGCCTAACTGAAAATAATATGCCAGCATGCAGGATTTCATTCATTTGATATCCTTTCTGACACAGCTGTCCCAGATATACAGATGTGCTGTCAGTTACTTACCTGTACCATTGGGTCTGAAGAATCACACCAGTCCGTGCCTCGGGATTGTCACAGGCTAAGCCAAAGTCAATGACTTTCACTCTTAATGGCTGCTGTAAATGGTCCACCATCATAATGTTTTCAGGCTTTAAATCTGCATGAACGATCCCTACGCTCTTTAGAAACTCCAGAGCTGTAGCCAACTGAAATCATGAATAACAGTAAAAAACATTAACTGCGCTGCAGTGTTACTATGACAAAACATGCTAATTGACAGATGTTTTTCCAGAATGAGAATACAAATATGTACTTTTGTAAATAAATCTATGAAAAAATGAATTAGAGTTTTTGTCAATAATTACAAACATGTACAGCCAATTATTCACGTAAACAGCTATTTTTTTAGATAGTTGTGAGATATACCAACATGTGAAGCCATGGTGATAGTACACACTAAGGTCTTTTACCTAAATTTGAAAGAACTGAAGATGTAAATGTATCCACCACAATCTTGGCTTAACATACTGCAAAAATCTATCCATTTGTTATTTTAGGGTTTTACTCTGATACTCCTGATCGATACTTGCAATGTCTTTATTTATTTTTTCAGCATTTCTGCTTTGTTCGATAGTCACAGAAGAGAGAGACAGGAAAGGCAGGGGAGAGAGGGGATGACATGCAGCAAAGGGCTCGGGCCACTGTGGTAAGGACTCGACCTTAATAATGGTACACACTCTACTACTGGGGTGCCCCATACTTGCAATTTAAGAAGAAAAATGTATTATGATAAGTTTCAGCAATTTCCCTTGGGATAAATAAAGTTCTATCTTATCTCATCTTAACTTGGATTTTACACAAAAGTGTAATACATGCATTCAAGAAAAGTACACCATCAGTTCATCAGTTGTTTTAGACCCTACAATGCAATTTGTGTTACAATTTTTGTGTTACAAAAACAAACCTGTTGCACAATGGGGCGGATCTCTATCAACTCAAGAGGCTGAAAATGGCTCATCTGCATGAATTCATAGAGAGTTATGTCCAGCTTTTCGAACTCAAGACAAAAATGTCCCTCGTAGGTGAAGGAATTGTTCCATCTGATGATGTTAAACTTGTCTGAGTCAAGCTCTTTCATCTTTTTAAGGATTACCTCCTGGGGAATGTATTTGTTAGATGTAAGAGAGAAATTTGATGTGAATTCAATGTGTTTTCAAATTATTACACAAGGGAAATGCTGATAAACATAATTTGTGTTGCACCTCTTCCTTTGCTTCCTCAATGCATCTCTTGCTTTTAAGGATTTTTACAGCCACCGTTTCATTGGTGGCTAACTTCCTGCACTGGGTGACCTCTCCATAGGTGCCACACCCCAGGAGATCCTGGACCTCGTAGACTGAGGAGGCAGAGGAGATCAGGACTCCTACAACGACCTGAAAGTCCTGGTTATCAGTCATGGTGCAAGATGAAATCTGCTGTTAATTTCTCACACCTGAGAGGAGAGTAGAGAAGAAGGAATTTAGACATACAGCCAGTACCCATGCATATAGCAAAAAGTTAACATGCAGGGATGCGATTCATTAGTTCATCATCATCATTTTAAAGATTATTTTGCCTTCGTTTGATAGGAACAGCTGAAGAGAGACAGGAAATGAAAGAGAGCGAGGGGGGGGGGGGGTGACATGCAGCAAAGGGCCATGGGTTGGATTCAAACCACGGCCACTGCCGTAAGGACTCCTTACTCCGCCTTGTAGATGGGGCACGCGCTCAACCAGGTAAGCTACTGGGGAACCCCATTGTCTTCATTAAGACCTTAAAACTGAAGCTGAAACCAAATAAAGCTAAAGTTCAAGACCTAGAAATATTGCTTTCTTCTACTACTACACCTTAGATAAATATACATACAGTATTTATTGTAAACCCAAAATAAAGTAAACCCACACTGTAAGCTAAGTAAACCTATGCTTGTATTAAAATAAACTCTTAGAAATACATTAAAAATAACACATATGAAAATATTTTGATTTTTTCCTGCTTTTGTTATATTCACGTTCCCACTGCTGCTCATCAATAAGTACACAAACAAAGCTGTATTAATTGTATAATACGGATATTTTATTTTCAGCAAAATTAAAATACAGATGGAAACCTTTGGTGAGAGATGGGATTCAACTAATTTCTCAAAGTATCTGCTCATCATGTTACTGATACAGTGTATCTACTTATCTGTATTATGTCTGTTTTCATTGTTGCTTCTAAAAACAATCTGCCAACATTAGTTGTGAACCAAGTGGAATCAAATACAGGTTTAACAAAATGGGATTTTTTATCTACATTGCAACCAGATGTTCATGAAAGCTTGACTTCAAGAAGATCATTTTTCTCTGCAGGAACAAGTGGCATTTGGAAAATGTAATAAACTTACCAGACGTCCAGAGGTCTCTTCATGTCAGTGATATTTTGGATTGAATTTCAGTGTATGATAACTATTACTAGACAAAAGGGTTCAATGCTGTCTTCAAGTTAATGACAGAAATGATGAAGTTTCAGTCTGAACTTATCTCCTATTCCATCACATTCTATTCCATCATTATATCATCATTCTGACACACATGTAGATGGAATGGAACCACAGCAAGCAGAACTTTATTTAATAAATAAATGCATAATATACAGATGCATACTCAGTTTATTAGGTACACCTAGCTAAAAACTCATGGATGGATGGATGGATGGATGGATGGATGGATGGATGGATGGATGGATGGATAGATAGATAGATAGATAGATAGATAGATAGATAGATAGATAGATAGATAGATAGATAGATAGATAGATAGATAGATAGATAGATAGATAGATAGATAGATAGATAGATAGATAGATAGATAGATACCTTTTGATACCTCATGTCACAGCAGCAGTACATGAGAGTAAAACAGTATGCCCCTTTAAGCATGTGCATGCTTAGAAGTGTGCAAATTGCTGTAATTGTGTGCAAAATGAATGTTATTATAAGTTATAAGTTAAAGTCCACACTAACATCAGTGGAAACGCAGAGACGAGTTAACAGTTTGATGGCCACCGGCAGGGATGATGTCCTGTGCCGCTTGGTGAAACACCTTGGAGGTACAAGTCTGAAGATGCTTCTCTTCTCGACCAGAATGTCGTGGAGGGGGTGGGAGATGTTCAGGATGCTCACCAATTAAGACAGCATCCTCTTCTCTGTCACCGCCTCCAGAGTCCAGCTCAACTCCTCCTCCAATCACTGAGCTGGCCTTTCTAACTAACTTATCAACCTTGTTAGCGTCTCTCGCCCTCACACTCCGGTCCCAGCATCTTGTTGCCGATGTTGAAGCCTCTGAGCCTCTGCAGGAAGTAAAGCCAGCCCTGGCCCTTCTTGTAGAGGGCCCCTGTGTTCCCAGCCCACTCTAGCCTTTCGTCCAGGTGTACCTCGGGGTACCCATGCCCATCACGAATACTTCAGATGGGAAAAGCATGTCTATTAGGAGTAGAGTGGCCTAAAAGGAAAACTCATTAGTCTTAGCAGTGCATCATTGTATCCAAACTAATTAAATTCAAACTGAAACTGAAAGCCAGGACACCTATTTAATCAATGAAAATACTTTAAGCAAGACACAACTGTACTGATAAAAATAATTTACACAGTTAGCATAAAATGCAAAACATTGGAGATATTAGAGTATGTTATTTATTGCAGTTTTACATACTGTCTGGGTACATTTTTTCAGAGTGAAGGTGCCATCCACAGATAATCAGTTAAAGAGAGACCAAGAAAATCCAAAAACTTTGTGTGTTGAATACCTCTCCTCTATAATGGTCATGGTTTAATGGTTATCTTTAATGCACTCCCATCCAGTCACAAACTTACAAACTAACAGTACATGAATCAGTAGAGTTATAGTGTCGTCCTGCGTAACCTGATTAATCTTCCTGTGTGTTAGTGTGTTTTGAAGATGCACAGTGCATCAGTTTTGTCTGGTTAGTTCTTCTTCAGTCAGGAGCACATAGTTTTAGTACAGATTCTTTTTATTTTATTATTATTTTATATTTACTTGTAAGAGTCATCAACAAAATAACACAGAAACTGTAAAATATTAATTTTGAGGAAAACAGATCAATATCAAATACAACCAGTCTTGGGTGAGGCTTCTAACATCAACATGAAAATTTAATGAAAGTGTGTTGTTAATAATATAGTCCTAGCATCTTAGCAAAACTATCTCCACAATAAGAAACGCATGCTGCAATTGTTGTATGATAGGTGTATTTGTATTTATCAATGCTCGATTGATTGATAAACATCAGCAGCAGAGATGTGGATCGATGAAGACTTTTGGACAACAATATGACTGTGAGATCTTGTTTTCACTGAAATGATAATTTCTGTATTAGTGCTTTGTTAATAATGATAATAATAAGCCTGAATGTGCTGTTGAAGATGCCACAACCATTTGGTTGACAGATTTAGCTGTTTCCTGTAACGCTTAAGTACATATTTTTACAGATGTACTGATTTTTTGGCTTTTATTACCAATGTAATTTTGTTTGAATACGTTTATCTGATGAAAAAGCACAGTTAATCCTTGTTATCCACATCAAATTATTTTGTTCAAGAAAAACATAACTCAGCAAAACTTAAACAGCTGAATTTATATTTTAAAAAATTAATGCTCTTAAATTTGAAAGAAAGCAATCAGTCTGCAACAAAAGTCTGAGTTTCTTGTTAATTTGTTTTTTGACCACAGCGAAAATAGAGCCATTGTCACTATATGTGTTTGTCCATGCTCTTCACTTCCCTTACTGATTAATCTGTCATCCATCAATATCAACTCATCTCCGCCCTGTAAACAGAGATATCAGTGATGGATCACCCTTATTTGTATTAAGAGACAAGACCTAATCAATAAGGTTAAACACACTAATGTGGTTCTAGTGTGTGGGCAAACAAGAGTGTGTGTGTGTGTGTGTGTGTGTGCGCACGTGCATGAGTGTGTAGATGGGTGGAGGAAAAAGGCAGGCTGGGGGGTGTTGGTCTGATGTAACAGAGTCAGTTTCATCACCTGAGGCATCGAGGATGAGGAGGAGGAGGAAGACGAGAAGAGACAGAAGGAAAGCAACATGAAGAGTCTAAAATGACCCACACACATACACATAGACATTGGGTGTCAGCTTCCATCAGTAGCCTGTATGACTGTGAGTTATGACCACAGATATGCGATCATTTACACTCACTGCTGCAGATAGCCAGGGGCTACTGTTCTCTCTGTGGTTCGTGTGTGTGTGTGTGTGTGTGTGTGTGTGTGTGTGTGTGTGTGTGTGTGTGTGCGCGCAGAGATTTTGTGTGTACACAACACTTGATCTAGTGTATTGGTGTGTCTGAAGCACATAGCTGAAGATGAACCCAAACAGAAACTTTTATTACATTTTATTACATCCCAGATATATACAACTCCCATATGGCTTTAACTGCATGCATTTAATCTTTATTAAATGTATATAAAATGACAGGGTGCTTTTCTTTTACTATCCAGTACAGTAGTAGATACACATTCATGGACAGAAAGCCTCAGAAACATGTTTCAGCTTTTCAGAAAGACTCATGAGAAACCTTGTGTGAGAAAAAAGGTTAATGTATAATTTTTTACTATTCTTTAACTTTATTTGCTTAAACCTGCTAAAATGGCTTTAGACTTTTATTCCATGATGAGCAATGATGAGTTATATGGACATAGTTACACATAAAAAAGTACAAAGTGACACTGCAGATTCCCAATGAAAATTTTGCATTGTGTTTATGATAAATTAAGAAAATAAGTTCTGTAGAAAACAAAGACGATATGCAACAAGAGAAAGCTGACATTGTACAGTGTCAAAATTCATAGTTGAGAATTTAGGTTGAATGCATGTCAGAGAACATCATTTAAATGTGAATAAACACCATATATTGAAAAAAAAACATAGGAAATCTAGCAAGGGAAACCCCAAACCAACAGGCGTAAATGACAGAAGGTTTTCATTTGTATTATTGTATAGTTCAAGGTATCTCTGCCTGAACATTTTTTCCAAAAACCTCCAAGAGTTTTCGTTTCAGTTCAGTACAGGTCATTCCAGTTCAGATCAGTTCAGCTTTATTCAGTTTGCTTCACGTGGAAATGGCTCACACTACTGACAGCAAGCTTTCATTTACTCTCCAGCTCTTGTACTCCTACTGGCTTGATGTTACACCATCAGCATCACCTGCAGGGAGACAGAGAAGTGTTGTTGAGAGAAAGACACAAGGACAGACAAGACTCAGGTGTGTGTGTGAACGAAATAACTCTTTCTTTCTTCTCTTCTCTCTCTCTCTCTCTCTCTCTCTCTCTCTCTCTCTCTCTCTCTCTCTCCTAGTGTAATCAGACTGCTGTAATATGAAAACCTCACATCTCCAGGAAGTCTTCTTTTGAGGAATAACAGGAAAAAAAGTGATGTTTCTTCCAACATTTTCTGTTAAAAAAACATGCATTTGTGAAAATATCAAATGCATTTTGTTTATCAGTTGGCACATAATGAATTCTTACTTCAACCAACATTACAAACCAATGTAGATACAGCAAAGAGTGTATGTCTATGTCTCTCTCACACACACACACACACATACAAAATTCAATCATGTCTCTGCTGCTGCCTGGGGGAAACACAGTGTGGAAGCCCCACTACAGTGGAAAATCACCTTTTCCATGTTATTTTACACACTAGCACCTACACTACACACACACACACACACACACACACACACACAGTCTGGCTGCATTTACACGAGGAACTAAGAGATCTGATTTTTTTTACTCTTTGTGGTGCAGATCTCACACTGTCATGGCTGTCTCAACCAGAACAGTGTGTGAGGAAGGTGATTTTTATACAACCATGAAAAAAATCTGTGCCTCAAAGAGCTAATGTGATCTTTTGACAATAGCGGGTTTGGTCCTGTAAGCTTTCTTAGTGAAGTTTGTTTCATCATGATACCTGACTTGACTGCCAACACTTACATTTAAAAAAAAAAATCTGGATGGTCATTTGGCAGTTACTTTCATAATATTTTAACAGGTGTGACATCAGGTTTATTGATATACAAGTACTGTAGGTGTAACTGTGATCATTTATTGAAATGTATGTATTATTTATGTATTATTGATCTTCCCATAAGCCACAGTGAAACTATAGTGTTGTTTTGAGTGGAGATGAACTTTATGAGCACACTTACTGTTTGTGTTAGCAGGGAATTTCCTCATTATCATATAAACACGTTACAAGAAGATGGGAATGGTCACACAGGAGGTAGACAAATAAATATGAGCACCCCATGGAAAGGGACTGTAACTCAAAAGTAACTTAAAGGAACAGTTCATCATTTTGGGAAATAACCTTATTAGCTTTCTTGCCGAGAGTAAGATTAAAAGATCAATACACTCTCAGTCTCTGCTGCTTGCCTGGCAACGTCACAGTAATGACAAGTAGGAAGTCACTGCATCCAGTCAAGAAATAGTACCGCACAGTGAAACTAAACTAATTGTTGTTTTTACACTTCAATTTTTGTATGAAATAAACGAGATGTGATCTTTAGAGGTGCTGGTAGGCAGCTTTTGTTACCTTTGGACAGAACCAGGCTAGCTGTTTCCCCCTGCTTCCAGTCTTTAAGTTCTTCTAGTTAAGCTAACCAGCTACTGGCTGTAGATTCATATTTGCCATACAGACGAGAGTGATAAATCTTCACATAAGTGTATTTCCCAAAATGTCAAACTATTCCTTTAATCTCAATTTCCCAACACAGTCACAGTTGTGGGTCATATGAGGTTATATGCTAATGAGCATTATCCTAATTTTATACTTGAGGTTTCAAAGCAACTTGAGACAACTAAAAGAGCTCCAAAGAGGCCAAATTATTCACATCCAAAGTTGAGGACCGTTGGTCAAAATAATTGAATATGTCAGAGCAAACTTCTGTAAAGAAGTTAAAAAGTAATCAACATAGATTCAAAACACATAGGGCTCACGTTGCAGATAAGTCATTTTCCATTACATGTTTGCATTAATTTGTCTACCCTCCATCCTATCCATGTAAGTGGACGGCCGGTCGATCTACCAAGAACACAGTGCATTATTATTACAAAGGAGGAGTTCACAGCTGGACAAATATCATATGAAACTGAGGAGATATGAACCAGCACTGAGTGGGGATCTGTGGTGTTCTGCTAATGTTACGACAATTTCAGAGGCTAGTGGTGTAATTCAAAGTGTCAAAGAGGAGGGAAATAATGTGTTGAGCATCTTGTCAAATCGCTCCGGCTTAAACGGCCACTCTCCAGAGTGTGTTTAGGAAATTAAAGGCCAGGGATTTTTTTCATAATTGTCTATTTTATCATTTTATTACAGCTAGCTTTCCTCTGATGGGTTCCCTTTATGATTTATCAAATACAATTACTGCGTGACTTATTTCAGGAGCCTCTCCATTGCTGAGGACCATTAATGTGTGTGTGAGTGTGTGTGTGTGTGTGTGTGTGTGTGTGTGTGTGTGTGTCAGCATTAAGTAATTGGAAAAACAGGAAAGGAGGCTGGAAAAGCTAAATTGTCTTTGTGGATTTATACCCCCATCCCCTAGCTTTTCTCTCTGTTGCTCTTCAAATATTCCTGAAGCTTCCATTTTAAAGTTAAAATAAGAGGAAATCATGTTTTAACTGATACAGAGAAACAACTTTGGAATAGTTTCCCTTTTCTGTTGCTAAGATATTTCTTCAGGAAAGAAGAAAGGGGGATAGAGAGAGATAGAGAACAGGAAAGAAACAGAGACAGAGAGAAAGAGGTTAATTCCATACCTTCCCCTCCCTGTTAATGAAGTGTAAGTGATGTCCCGGTCAGCGCAGCTAATTGAACAGTGGAGATTATAGCAGCCGCTATTCCTCTGTGAAAAGAAGGCCGTGTTCATTAGTCGTTGCCGTATAGTATTCATTCTCTGTAGAAATATGTAGATAGTCATCTATGCAAAGAGCCACTGGGATGATTTTAAAGCTCTCAACATGTACTGTGGTAGCAATAACTCAAACAATTAGAATTTGAAAAATTAGGGGTTTTGGGCTGCACTCCTACCTACAGTGGTGTGAAAAAGTATTTGCCCCCTTCCTGATTTCTTATTCTTTTTCCATGTTTGTCACACTTAAATGTTTCAGATCATCAAACAAATTTAAATATTATTCAAAGATAACACAAGTAAACACAAAATGCAGTTTTTAAACATAACTTAACTGTGGTTTATCACACCTCAGTTAAAATTCTCTAGCCACACCCAGGCTTGATTACTGCCACACCTGTTCTCAATCAAGAAATTACTTAAATAGGACCTGCCTGACAAAGTGAAGTAGACCAAAAGATCTTCAAAATCTAGACATCATGCAGAGATCCAAAGAAATTCAGGAGCAAATGAGAAAGAAAGTAATCGAGATCTATCAGTCTGGAAAAGGTTACAAAGCCATTTCTAGACAGAGAGAAAGAGGTTAATTCCATACCAAAAAATAAGGAAGGGTGCAAACACTTTTTCACACCACTGTATGTTGATCCTATCTTTAATTTCCTGCTTGAAAATGCATTTATCGAATAGTTTTACTCATAGTGAGCTTGGTGCATTTGTTCGTTGATGCTAAATTATTTTATTTTGAACATTTTAAAGGCTTAAACCACATCCTCCAAACCATGGCACAACCCCAGCAGTGTTGAAGGATTCATCCTGTCCCAGGGTATCGTAGCATTGTTTGTGCTCAGTAGACATTGCAATATTAATGTTTGAATTAACTTATTTTATGTCGATATTATTGCTAAATATCTGTTTCAGTAAATATTTTAATACACACTTACTGGCAGAAAAAAATGGCTTTAGAGAGTAAGGGCAGCTAAACACTGTGATAATAACAATCTTACAAATTCATCGCATGTCACACTGTTGCGAAATGAGTTTGATCAAATCTGTGTGTCTCTGTACAATATCAATTTTAAGGCATATCAGATGATGCAATGAATGCTTTCAAATGAATCAGAGCACTATGATGCGAGCAGTGATATATCATTAACTTGTGTCATCAATCTGTGCTGCTCACATGTTTTGTAGCAAAATGTAGCAAACCAACAAACAAGCTTTGGCAATGGGGGGGACTTATATGCATTAAAAAACCTCAAAAGAGAAGGAGGAGATTGTGAAGCTACTCGCAGCCAAGGAAAAGAAGGCAACATGTAATGCCAATTCTGCAAAGTGAGTCTGCGATTTTTTAGCAGTAGCGTGACAAAAGCTTACCAGCTTATTCTGCGTCATTTAGTGTCATATTCTGATTGGTTGGTTTGTAAACGTGGATCACAGCAGCACTAATGAGAATTTGCTCCTAAGTGTCAACACTGTCAGTATTTTGAAGCAGCCGTGAGAAAAATTAGGTAAAATCTTATGTCGTCAATCAAAAATGGTGGTCTTAGATCACACTGTGAGACAAGATTTAGAGCTTCAACACATTCCTCTCTTGATTGTCAACTTTTGTCAAGGACAGCCCAGGCTTATATCGCACAGTATACAGGGGCCTTAAGAGGTTGATGTATTGTATGTCAATGTCTTGCCAAGCTATCTTCATATTCTATTATATTCTTTTCTCTGCAATTAATGTATTTTCTATTTTCCAAATACCACAGAGGAGTGATTGTGGAATACAAATGATTGATACTGGTACTGTCGATCGTATTCTATGCCTCATAAAGTAGATTGGGTCAGCACTTAAATAAATAAACTGATACAGTATGAATCATAGGGTATGTTTTCATCCAAATGTTGTGCTAATTTTAAGGGAATGAGTGTGTGAAACAAGATTACATCATTAAAAGAAGCACCAGTAGCCCTGGTAAATTGTGGCGTTTCATTGCTGCCTCAGGTTTTTCGTGTTATTTTCATGCATTATTTTGCATCTTCACACAATGTTTGTGCCTGCTGCTGTTTTTATTTAATTTTTTTTTTTTTTTTTTTTTGGGGTTCAGGCCACAACATTGTGCATTAAACTGCTTCCACTGTCCTTAACTTGATCTTCTCTCTGTTGGTTCACCACATTTTCTAACTTAGCTAAGAATGCAACATTTTTCAATTGTATATACTTTTTCAAATTTAAAATGTGCTTCAGAACAGGTGGATGGGAGCCTGGATGGGACAGTGAACAAGCAGCTGTAACACTGACCCATTCATCTGGTTTCCTGATGCTGCAGTCAATGCAAATAGAACCCGGTAGAAACCCAGCATGTCTTTATCAGGACAAAACCAAATCTCCTCTCTGCTTCTGTCAATTTTCTAACCCCACCGAACCCTCCTCCCCCCCTTTCGGTTGCCTGTCCAGCTCAGTGGGACCCTCTCTCTCTCTCCCTGTCTCTCTACCTCTCTCGCCCCCTCCCTCACGGGCAGAAGTAAACCACGCCTTGAGGCCCTGCACCCATTGTGTGTCCTCTGCTACTTCTGTTTGGGGCCTTTGTGTGCCGCTAATCAGCCGTGGGGCCATGCTCAGCCCCGAGTGTGTGTCTGCGAGTGTGTGTGTGTGTGTGTGTGTCTGTGTCCCTTGCCCTCATTACGTAGCCACACTGGGAGGCCAGCATGGGAAGTTTCTGCTGCACTATACACCTCCTTCCATCCCCCCTTCTCTCTTTCCCTCCCTCTAGCTGTCCATCACTCCCTTCCTCCCCCCTCGCCACCCCAAGACTTAAAGCTACACTGGCTACTACACTGATTTTTTTTATAAAACTACACCTGTTTTAGCCTAAATCGAGCATCCTTCTTCCGTAACAAAATTTCTAGTCCTAGAATGGTTGCTGGCTTGAAATACTGAAATTTTCTCATGTGGTTTGATACTCATTGAAATTCAAAAAGTCTTCTAAACAGCATTTAGTGAGTACTCTGTCTAGAGAAAGCTTGACTCTTCTACCTCAGCACACAGTAAGAAGGTAATCAGCGTCGACACTCAAAAGTAAAAGTTGCTTCTTGTTGACATTTTGGGCTGCTAATGTGCACTTCGCAAGCAGAGCTTTTAAAATTATATTCACCATGGTAAATCATTTTTACTTAGTTCTTTGTGATTTGAAAAAAGCAGTTAATGGTGGATGATGCACTCTGAGGGTACACTACCAATACTTTTTGTGTACCTTTATGTATTACATGAATATTTACATTACATTACATTCTGTAAAGACCATGACAACTGGGCAGATTCTATCTGCTGATGAAGGCCATCGAATGTGGCTGAAAGATCTGGAACATTTCTGGACCTTCTGTAGTCATTTGTCAAACTGCTATTTCCAAGGTCAAAAAGAAAACTCTACTTTTTGAATGTTTTAAAGGTTAGATATCATGACCTGTTTAACAGTTGATCTAACATTCACCACATCTATCTATTAATGTGAATTAGTGTAGACTCCACTTCTGTGGCCTATATTTTAAGAGTAAATATCAGTGACATTTTCATTTAAACAACTGGAATTGTTATATTAATTGCGAGGACATGACAGTATTTTGAGAGATTTTGATTAATCATTTTAGGGTGATTTAAGAACAATTTATAAAATCAAATCATTTGAGTGTCCTCTTCATCCTCTGTACAGAGATTTTGAGCTTCTCCCCTCGGGACCGACCGGGTCTAACGGGTTGAGAAATGATTTTGTCTCTCATGCCACCAAGCTTTTACATGCATGGCAGGTGATCAGAAATTCAACAGTAATGAGAGCTTAGTATCATAATGGAAATTAAAGAAAAAAGGAAGGATTATCTATTAGATATTTTAATCAGTTTCACTGTTAAAATACGTGACTAGCTGGACTAAGAACTGTCCGTTGCTCTTTATTGCTCCCCTCTGTCATGAGCTGGGTGCCCCCTCATCCTCCTGTTCCTCTACCACTCCTCCTCCACTTCACCTCCTTCTCATCTGTCCATCCCTTCTTTTCACTCTCTCTCTCCCCAGTTCCCCCTCCTCCTTCTCACATCCATGATATATCACCTGTCCTTGTGTGAGTGTGAGTGTATGTGCCCAATGGGGTTTTAGCCACTGGAGCTCTTTGACTTGAGGACAAGCGTTGTCTGTTCATCGCTCATCTAAACACACACACACACACACACACACACACACACACACACACTCACACACCCTCTCTCTCTTCAGTCAACAGCTACACTCCTATCTCAAATTTCAGTGTGGGACCGAGAACATCTCTCTCTCCCTTTCCCTCTGTCAGCCTCCCCTCCCTTCCTTAGCTCGGTTCTTCCTTCCCCTGAGTTATTACACACTGTTTACCGATCTTGAGTCCTCTTCTCCAGTCCAGGTTGTTGCTTACGCTTATTACCATTTCAACCTCAAGAGAGAGAGATAGAGAGAGCTTAAAGACACTTATTCTTTACATCTCCTGTTCCTCGTGTATCACGCTATAAAAGATTATGTCACAGGCAATTCTTTTGATGAGGAATTTCTGGTCAAATTACTAGACCAGTTAGGACATTAGGACAATGTGATTGGAGGACGTGTATCACTTTCCTGCTTTAGGATTTACTGTTGAAGTGCCTTTGAGCAAGGCACCAAACCCTCATCTGTCCAAGTGGAGCTGCAGAAGTCAAGAAAAAACAACCTTGAATGCAAAGGATCTACTCTGAGGTCTTTCCAGATGTCCGAGTTTGGTCCACGCACTCTGTGAATCAAAGTATTTCAGATGCTTGAATCTGTGATGTCACAGTTTTGGTCACTACTCCAAAATTCATTAGTGCTGGAACACAGATCAACTGGTAAATCAAAAGCTTCACCTTTAGGCTCAGCTCACTCTTCACCGTAACAGTCCACTACAACTCTTGTGTAACTGCGGATATGGCACTTATCCGCCTGTCAATCTCAAGCTCCATCTTTCCCTCTTCGCGTGCATTCATGAGGGAGGAAGATGTGGGATAGACAGCAGGTCAAAAACAGATGTCATCCCCATTAAAATAAGTAACAAACAAACAGCCTTGCCACAGTGTGGTGCCAGGAGCCGCGAAAGGTCACAGGGTTGGTAACAGACCTATTTCACTCAGCTGCCACTAGCCGTCCCCGCGGCGGGCAGAAGGTCCGTTTTCTCCCGGGCCTGGCAGCTTTCTGTGCAGCCTCTCCCGGTCCCGGCCGCATACAATGACTGCTGGTGGCTTTTTTCCCCTACTAAATGTGTGTGTAGGGTTGCCAACTTCCACTAGGGGAAATACAGAACGGCCGCAAATGGATAGTGGCGGGGTTGTTTTGTTGATACGTGTATTGTTTAGTAATAGTAACTTTGTTACTTGTGTTTGATTGTGTGAGGGACAGATTTAAACCTAAATATTTACCGGTGTCTCCGGATTGCCTGCAGCTACCAACATCTCTGAAACTGCTCACACTGCAGACAAACATGTCCAAATTTCAGATCAGTCATGCAGGTGCAACATACAAAAGCACCCAGTTTAAAGAGCACTAAAATCACAATAACACACATTAGTCAGCAATGCAGTGATAGTTCATTCAAAGCTTAGTACCTGAGAGTTTGCACTTTCACCACATTTTCAAATTGAAGCTCAGAGAAAAGGAATTTTGCTGTTTAATCAGCATTACTGGATAAACACTGGATATCCTGGATCGTTAGCAACACTAAATGTGTGACTTCACAGAGTATAAGTGACACCATTGGTGAATATCGTCTTTATATGTAGGTCTCTACCCAGGAGCCAATTTAGACCCTTTAAAAAAGCTTGTGTTGAAATAATTACTGATCATGTTGAATCTTACTAGACATCTATTGGGAAACATTGAGGGGCATGCAGGAGGTTGAAACTGTATATTGTAATTGTATATACATTTATATATATATTAGGACTGGCAGATTTAACACATTAATTTAGAGCATTCATTTTTAAAATAATGCATAAAAGCATAAATTAAAGCACATCATTTAATGATCTGTTCTGGCCACATTTTAGGCTAAGTGATGGGCTCATGTTCAATGAAAAATGACATATATTTGGAAAAATGCCTGAAGATTTAGAAATAAAACAGTGTATTGATTTCTAATGCTACCTTTAGACATTTCTATTCAATGCTTTGCTCATGTACCACAATAATTGTTTTTGCTTTTCCAAGCAAATACTGATATATGTGATTGTTTGCAATTAAATCAGCATATATATATTTCTGCCACTCCTTAAAGTCTCAATCCCACCCTCTTGCCACTCTATGAATATTTCTCTAGATTTGCCTCTGCAGGGGACCAAGAACCTTTTGAGGAACTCAGGAGTTTTAACTGTGTTTCAACCAGAGGAACTAGGAACTAAATTCAGTTCCTCTACAAAAGCTTAAGGTAGCAAACAGGTCACTGTTCTGAGGATAGTACTTTACAGTGGTTCAGGAAGTATCAACATCGTTGATTGATCAAACACAGACCTTGCAGCTGCTGTAACTTGTGTACTTCTTCATTCACAAATGAGAAAACTGTGCTTCAAATGCCACTGTTGTTTTTCAGTCCTACATTGGTCTAATTTGCCTAATCGTCACGGTTATTTGAATACGGTTCTTGAGCGTACTTATGACCCCACTAAGAGCTGGTCCACTGCTCTGAAACAGGGATTGAATCTGCACTGCTTTTGTTGAGTCTGAGTTTTGACAACTAGTCAAAGTCTCCTTTCCAGCACTCTTGCATAAACTTTGCCAAGAAGACAAAACAGTGCGATTACCAAACACTGCAGCAATAACTGGAGCAATATACAAGTTAATCAAAACAAAAACAGGTTTATGCCCAATGCTTGAAAATACAAATAGCTTGAACGTCAATATCTGCACTGGCAACCCAAACATGGAGCTGAGAGAAAGTGATATCCCAAAATAATAACTACTGTCCCGTAAACTACAGCTCTGAAGGATTTCCACTGGCTAAAGCTGACAAAACTGCTATGACCTTAAAATATCTATAAAATCGAGTATGGTGCAGGCAATATGGGAACTCTGTGTGTGTGTATGTGTGTGTGTGTGTACTTGTACTTGCTACATTGTGAGGACTGAAACGCGTTTTTTACCTACAGAGTGAGGACATTTTTGCTAAGTGAGGACATTTTGGTCGGTCCTCACAACTTCAAAGGGCTGCTTGAAGGTTAAGACTTCGTTTTAAGGGTTAGGTTAGAATTAGGTTATGGTTAGGGTGACGGTTAGGGTTAGGCATTTAGTTGTGATGGTTAAGGTTAGGGTAAGGGGCTAGGGAATGCATTATGTCAATGATGGTCCTCACAAAGATAGAAGTACAAGGGTGTGTGTGTATGTGTGTGTGAGTAAGAGAGAAAGAAAGAGAGAGAGAAATAGGTAATCAGTGGTGACTCAAGACTTCCCTGACCATAATCCCCTGAACAATCTACACTCATACAGGTGTTCACTAAAACCAATTACCAACAGAAGAGGAGGAGAGAAGGGTACAAAATTATTATTAGTAGTATTAAATAACAGTTAAACCTCTTCCTTTTCCTAGTTTTCTATTACTACCTTCACTGGGCAGGAAGTGTTGTGAAAATGCCATTTTACATTAACTCAGGAAAATAGTGCAAATGAAAATATCAGCAGCACATCAGACTTGGAGTTTATAGTTTGCTTTAACATTTATGACTGCTTTATAGATGTTTTGTAGCGAAAGGTCAATGGCACTACTAAAGTGTAGCTTATGCATAACAATAATTAATAATATGGTGGACTTGCTGCTCTCATATGACTGCCTCTCTATGTTTACAGAACACATCAAAAAACATGACAGGATATTTCAAAAGCTGCCTATTTTCCAAGGACTGCTCATGCTCTTAGAAATGGTAATTGAGCTTTGGTTCATGGCATGGCTAATTACCCCTGTAAGACTGTCTCTGCTATGTCTTTTGTATTTGTATGTGTATCGGTTTCAATATGTAAGTCCAGATATTGTGTACAGTAGATCCAGTACATGTCACTGTTGTATTGTGCAGACCTCAACCTCTGATCCCCGATATGGTTAGCAGACCACAGAGCTCTGAAGGGGCTTTTGAAGCTTATTCAAATTAGTCCAGTATTCAATGTGAGATTCGATTGGTTTAGCATATAGTGGCTTATAAGTGAAGATCTAGTCTACTAACTAGAAACTAGACAAGAGTAGAATCAAAGGCAGTCATTCCACGGCCATGTCTGACTGCAATGAGTCTGTGCTAAAACTCAGCTGATATATGATTCTGCTGCCACTTGGTGCAAGCTAGTTAGACATTACTGGCCAGATTGGCATAGTTGCCATTTTGGTATGTTATCCATTGTGAGTCCTAAGGATTTTGGTGACCACCTAACCTTTTCTCTAGAGCAACCATCATGCCAAACTTTCATCTTGGTTCTGACTATAAGATATTGAGCACATTCATGCTCCCCAGAGGATAAACTCTTCCCCTTTTGAAAACCCCATAAGCTTTCCTCTTGCGACATACTCAAGCCAAAATATCTTTAACCTTTTACACAACATATCTCATATCTTAATTTGCAGGTTGTCAGGAAATTTGCTCAGTGTCCAAGGGCTACACACACCTCCATAAATGCTTTGCAGATGATGGGGAACATGCACATTAAAAAAGAAAATTGTCTGCCACTGCTTTCTTGTTCCCAATTCTATTAGTATTTCTTATGGACGCTTATATGGCAGAATATGGTATATCTCCAGCATGTTGTGGTTGGAGTAACACTTTCTCATGTTACACACTTTTCAAGAGTGAGAGAGTTTTGTTGAAGATGGAGGAGCAGGAGGAAGGTGAAAGAGACACATTGAAGTGAGTAGAAAGAGAAAAAAAAAGAAGACTCAAGTCTCTTACTTCATTCCCTCCAAACTTGTAATGTAGGTTTGATTAGCAAGCATGTAATGTACTTTACCCCCACAGATGGAGGCGGGGGGGAGGTATAGCAGGAAGGAGGAGGAGTGTCCTCTCAGCAGGTCTCCTCATCTCCCCACTTCCCTCCACCTCCTCCACTTTATTCCTCAATTCCCTCAGACCAGGACACAAGTTTCCCCCTACTCAAAAACCTAACATCACCTCCTCTGCCTACACACACACACACACACACACACTAAAGGCTATCACCATATCTCCACCACCTCCCCCCCCCATAGCTGCACCATGCTGTGTAAGTGGTGGGTGTGGGTGGGGTAGGATGGGGTTGGAGGTCAGAAGCAGGAAGAGGTTGGTTTTTTTTTTGGTCGCCCACCCCCATTAACAAGCTGCCGGTCTGCATGCAGGAAGTTGTTTGTGCACAGACACAATGCCAGTTTATTTGAATCCAGCAGGGAAAAGTCGGCTGTGTTGTCCCTCAGCTGATTTTAGGGTTAAAGGCTAAAGAAAATGTTGAGGTAGCATCCATCAGTGTGTTGCTTTTACTGGCAGAAAAGATCAGAAACTAAAAGTCATCAGGAAGAAAAAAAGCCTTGTACTTCAGCCCCACAAATGTGCTTATCTAAACTTCCCCCTATTTCACCATGTGCCCCTGACAATTACGTTAAAATGTGTTTCATGTTCTTTCAGTTTTATCTATAAGTTTATTTCTTTTACTTTCTGTTAGATGGTGTAGTTGTAATAGTTAAGAACAATTCAAACCAATATACCACCACAGATTTTTAAACCAGCAACATCACAGCTTTCAAAATGTACACTAAAAGGCAGTTTCCTTCCTGAGAAAAAGGTTTGAATCCCAGTTGCTAGACTTTTAGTTTATTTTTAATAATTAAAAACAATTTGTGACCATGCTGAATTGTGTGCAATGCTTTAACTTAAACACTTAAAAACACTTTAAACACTCCATTATTTTGTTACAGTATGTCCCAACTTTTAAGATACTTTTTCCATGATACTATCAAAATGCAGTTTCCTTGTGTAAATATGACTCTAAAGTCAAAATGAGTCACCAGCCATGTTGGTTTCTTTCCTCCAAGACAAAAGATACAAGATAAAACACTGTCAATAGTCATTTAACCTTTTAAACATCACTGATTACCTACTGAATTTGAAAGATGACAAATCCCCTTAATCTTAATAAAAATTAAAAGAAAAACTTATTTTCAAATCTTATTTAAAATATGAACAATACAAGTTTCTCTTCATCCTTCTGTGCCTCCCACCATGCCAGATCAATGTTTCTCTTTCCCCCTCTGTCTCGCTGTGCTGTCGGCTCAGGGTGTGAGCAGAACAACGTTAATGTGTGGAGACACCTGACAAGCCCGCTGGCCTTTAGGGCTCAGCCTAATCACTCTGGACCCAAACCCATCGGGAATTAAACCTGCAAAACCAAACAGTCACTGTGGGAGCTGGCTGGCATCTGCTGGGGCCACTCGAATGGCTGCTGAGGGAAAGGATGTTCGCTGGAAGCTGCATGTCAGGGAAAATGCTTTGTTTAAAGAGAACACAATCTAAGAGATTTATATGCAAAACTGCAGTGTAAATAATCAGATGGGAGACTTAAGTTTTTATTTTTTTCCTAACAAATTAGTGCAAACCTGAAAATGAGGAAATATGTACTTGATTTGATGGTTCATGTCACTCTTCCTGCCATATGCAAATGACAAAAGCCCAATGTATTTGCATGCTGGCTGCACTGCTATTGCAAGACTAATTATTTGGAAGTTTTACTGAAGCAGAATACATCATAGGAAACAAACGTCTACTAGGACATTGATTTTTAACTGTGACTGTAAATGGTGTCAGGGTTGAATCTTGCACACATGCGCAAACATATTCATGTGCCATTGTATTAAAAAATGTCCAGAAAATTATAATTCTGTATGACCAGGCAGAGTCTGATAAATGCTGGCTTATGACAACATAAAGGAGGTTTGACAGCTAGAGGCCAAGAGTCAGTCTGAATATGTCGCTGTAATGTGTTTGAACTAACATTAAAGCCCCTTTTTCACCATTCAGAGAGAGTACAGTAGTGAGTTACTTTAAAATTAATGGGGATTTTCCAGTGTTTAAAGTACAGTAGCTTGTTAACTCTGGTATCTCTTAAGCCACGCAGGGCCTCTCTCCACTCTCTCTCCAGATGCCCTCATTAATTTTAGATTGGCTCTAAATGAGTCTCCTTCATCGTGGCCAAGGTTTTCTAAATTAGATTCATTTATATTTAAATTGTGAAACAGGCGTGGTTAATGAGAGAATCATTATTTTTGGGGTTATTTCAGATGAGCTGATAGTTGGGCAGCTCAGTGCTGTGTGAAGGGAGGCCACCAGAGGAGGCACACATGATGTGTAAAGCACAACATTTGGGCTTTTTTTGTTTTCTGACTCAAAAATCACCTATCCACAGGATTTAAAAATAAAGGCATTCTCGGTTGAAAAAGATGGATTAATTGTCAGTAAGGCCAGTGAGTACACAAGCACTGTTTTGAGTTTAAATCAGTAAATCAAATCAGAACAAATGACGGACTAATGATTGTTGAGTTTTTATAAAACCTTCTGTATGTAGAGTGTAAAATGTTTTATGTAAGAAACAAACAAATAAAATTGTAAATAGGGGAGTTTCTTAACAGTTTCGGTGTGACCAATTCAATGTACTATACGTTTGTTTCTCTGTCTAGGTTGAAAGATCAAATTCTTCACTGTTTAGAAGATACATTTTTTACGTTTTCTGTATCTTATGTTAGAAGGGAAAATATACAAAGTGGAATCTGCCTGGCTGTCATTTAGACACAGCATATCCTTGTTTGTTTCCTTTAATTGAACACTCAACTAATGTGTCATTTTCAACACATCTGTGTAGTTTTCAGCACCACATGTGCCAAAAACGCATTACAAGACACACATGTTGACTTAACAGGTGCCTCTATCGACACATGATGCCCCAACAAAGCAGCAGGACGCCTCTCGACCTAAACTGCTAAAATTGGAGTGCTGAAAATGTCACATCTAAGGAGAGCGGACGTGAGGTGAAACAACAGAGTTTCCCCCTGTCCCCATGAACCCATCCATCCTTCTCATAAAAAAACACAAATCACACAGGGCTTTACAGCTGTACGTCTCCTTACAAGGCGTCTCACAGCTCTCGGCGTCCTATAGCAACCCCCAGCTTCTCCCCACCAGGAATTTGACTGTTAGGAATCTAAGTGCCAGGCGTTTAAAGCCTGAGGAATGCTATTGTTCTGGTCACAGCTGCACTAGCACTGGCCTGGCTACTGCTGCCACTGTGTGTGAGTGTGGGGAAGAGGAGGGAGGAGGAGGAGGTGGAGGAAGGAGGGCGGGAGGAGTCGAAGGTGTGAAAAAGGCAACTTTACGTGTTTCCAGTGCTCTGCGGTGTCCTGACAAAGCAGCCCATAGTTGACAGCAAGTTGACACATTCCTCAGGCATGGATGGTTGCAAAGCTCTCTCCACCCTCTCTCTCTTCTTCTATCTTCCTCCAGCATCATATGTCCCGCTTTATGTCTATCTGGTTTATTTCTAAATCAGATAAATGTACACAACATACATGCTCAGAATTGCTGAAAACACTGAGGTATGTATGCAGAGAAAAAGTGGATTTAACCCACTGGACATTCAGTTGGTGTAGGTATGTTCATCGTAAATGTACTGTAGTTGAGGGCTCTTTAAGCAATAATATGTAATAATAATAATAATAATTATATATATAAAGGCTTCTTTGAAAATTTAATACATTTTAGTCTGTAATGGTGGATGACAAAACATGTTAAAAAATCAGCAACAGATAGTTTTGTTTGTTCATGTTTTTTTATTCTATAATTTACATTACACATCTTTTTGACATTGTGAGTGTCTCTTGTCATTTAACCTATTGAAATGTCCACCTCACTGGTCAACCAAAAAAGACTGTAGGCCCGCTACAGCTAATTCAAAATGCCGCTGTCAGAGTCCTGACAAGAAAAAACTAATTTGATCACATCACACCTGTTCTCAGATCTGGCTTCTGGTTAGTTTCAGAACTGATCACAAAATTTTTCTTCTTGTCTATAAATCTTATTATCTCTCATACCTGCGTATCAAAGGGGAACCTATTGTACGTCTTAGGTCGAAGCAAGGGTCTTCATAATGTATAGTTCTATCTGCTGAAATAACTTGCTAGATTGCATTACAGCTGCTCTTACATTAAAAGCAAAACATTTATTTTGTCCTGCACACAGGATTAATTTTGTTGTGTTTGTAATTTAATCTGTATCTGATGGAGCGTGAAAATTCAGTCCTGACCTTGGAAACAATACTTTAACAAAAAGGAAAAAATAATTCCTTACTCAAGGCTAACTTACCAGCTTTTTCTGGATCTTTCAACCAAATATCAGTCTCCTTTAGCGGAGTTTGCTCAGTTATCATGGAGAAAAGTCAGTATACTTAGTTCAGACTACATAGATACTTAAGTCACGTAATGAGTACTGGGCTACGGTGTATCTCCATGACAACTGTGCAAACTCTATGAGGAAGACGAGATGCAATTGAAAGCTTATAAAAACCACATCTGATTGATTTAGTTGTTTGTTTGTTTACTTTATAATTGTTTTCTCTGAAGCACATCGTATCACCCCTGAAATGAAATGCGTTATATATTGTAAATGAAGTTTAGCTTGATTGCTGTTTATATTATTTAGGTAGAGGTAATAGATAAGCCTGCCTTGGGCTTTCTTCCCTCTCGCTGCACAATATTCCATGATTTTATGTTTACGTCCTTTATGTGGTTTTAACTTAACTGAAAAAAAACCTCACTGTCCTTTCATCTCCTTTTACTGTACCACAACACTACTGAACCTTGTGTACATGCAAGGAGAGTATTCTCTGTTGTCTGTAGATTCACAGGACTCCCAGCTCTGTTTTACTATATATATGTTTGCTATATGATACATGCACCAGGAGAGGAAGCAGAAGCAACAGTAGTGAGGTGGCAGGGCTTTTCTTACTGTCTCTGTCTCTGTCTCTCTCTGTCTCTGTCTCTCTCTGTCTCTCTCTCTCTCTGTCTCTCTCTCTCTCTCTCTCTCTCTCTCTCTCTCTCTCTCTCTCTCTCTCTCTCTCTCTCTCTCTCTCTCTCTCTCTCTCTCTCTCTCTCTCTCTCTCTCTCTCTCTCTCTCTTTCTAGTAATTACCATCCAGCTGCTTGGAGGAACAATGCTAGGCTCTCTTCCAGATGGCTGACTTCATACACTCTGTGCCACGCTCAATTTGGAGCGCAGCGGAAGCTGGGCATGACTGGCACCCTTCAGGGCATTGCTGTGTCTCTCTATGGGACTTACTGTGTGTGTGTGTGTGTGTGTGTGGGTGGGTGTGTTCCCTAAACCTACCAGTTCCCATTTGCCATCCGGTTCAAGCATTGTCCTGGTCTCTTGATCGTGTCTTTACTCTCCTGTTGCGTCACTGGAAAAACAAATCAAAATGAAAAAATTAACAAAAAGTGATGATCAGTGATGTTTTTGTAGAGTGTAATTGAATTTTGTTGCTGATTCTTAACAGCAGAGTGTTGTGGGTTATTATTAGGGAAATCCTCATGCATAAAATTATACGTTATATTTTTCTGCTTTGTTTGCAGTATTTAGGTGAAGATCGGGGTAGAAGCAGCATGTGCAGTGATGGCCAAACAGAAAAGGAAGATGCTCGCCACCTATAGAAGCTCAGACTTGTTTGACCAGAAAATGATCTTTTCAATGCATTTAGTAGAACTAATGTGGTTGAAATCATAGGAGAGAGATTTATAAAACACTCAGCCTTGGTGAAAAGCTGCTGAGACTAAAAGGTCATAGTTCACAGTGAAATCCTTGCACACCCACAACAGTTCCCACTGCTTCCTGATACAAAGTTGTGTTACCAGGCAACAAGTACTGTTCAGGCTAGTGACTCACTGGCTTTCTTCCCTTAATGCACTGTAATAAAGTTTAGTTGCAGAAAATTAAAGCTGACTCTTTGGTGTTGTGTTAAACTGATGTGAAACTTTGGCTAAAATGAATGTATGTATGTCTGTATGTATTTAATGCAGCCATTTGAATATCAAGAACTCCTTCATTATATGGGTCAAAGGAAGCTATTGTTGCCCCCACATGCATACATACGTGTGTGTGTGTGTACAGTACCCCCTCCCACCCCACTCCAAACTTGGCTGAATCGGGTGCAGCACGACCCGGCTCTTCCTCCTGCAGCACAATGAGGACCTGTTTGGGTCCAGTATGCCCAGTTACCCCAATCCCACTGCCCAAAAAAGCAACACAAACTAACAAACACACACACACACACACACTATCAGCCCCAGTCTGTCTCCTACTGTTTAGGACAGAAGGGCATTTAAAGAGCAGAGACAAACAGCAACAGTTGCTAACTGTTGTGTAACAGTTCGACAAGGAGATAGCAGCATTAAAACATAAAGCCTTACAGTTCCTTCAGATAGTCACACCATTCAGCTGACATGGTGCGATTTTACTGAAGATTTTTCTTAAGACAATATGTATGAGTGCAAACTCTCATATTTTATTCACACATCACATTCTTTTTAATGCAACCAAGCAATCCAAAATACATTAATGAGGTTTCTTTCTTGTAAACCTCTCTAGGAGACAGACTATCTTTTTATTATTTAACTACACTGATTTTTTAAAATTATTTGTTCTGTTAAGATAATAATTACATAACAATTAAGATGCCTATTGTATGGTATTAAAAATGTGGGAATGGCGAACATTCGCAAAAAAGGGTACAATATCACAAAAACGTTTTTGCTCTTGTCTGAGGTAGAAAAGTTGATGTATGAATGAATAGAAAATGTGACAAAGTGCAATAGAAAGAGACTTAGCGAATAAATCATGACATACATGAAGCATGTGAATTATTTGTCATTCAAGCTTCCACTGAAAGAAACAAAAAACAAATAGCGGCAGACCAAAATATCAGATCTGTGTGGGCTATAACGTTCCTCAAATTAATACATGAAAAACACTTTAATGCCATATTTCCATCATTTGAGGTTTGACTGATGCTCTTCTAACTACGTCATCTTCTTGCGCCCTCTTCTTCTGTAACGGTTTAATGGCACCCGACTGGAGCATTAGCGCCACCAGCTCTCAATGCACCTTATACTCACATAACAGTAGTGGATGTAAACGGGCATTAATTTACATTTAGTTTTGCTGATTGTCTGGAAATTCTGTCCAAATTTGCGTTACATTTGGACAGAATCCTGACTAGTGACAGCAGTTTTCAAAATGACTTACAATAAGTGTGCATTGCAAGTACAGCATGATTATCATTACAACTTGGTTAAATTTAGGCAAAGATCATAGACATGGTAATAAATAATTATAATAAATGGTTGGTGTGATGACGCAAATGTTGGTCTCCCATGTGAAAGTAAGACATCCCCATCCACATCCTCCACAGTCTCACTTTTTGTCTCTGTAAATAAAGGTACACTACTTTATGCATTGGCACTAAATGTTGGCATTGGGCATAAATTAAGTGCAGAGGGTTTTTTTATGTGAACATAATTCCTTTGGAGACTTAGCTGGTTTTGTTATATAGTTAGTGGGGTATGTATGGCAAGGTCAAACATTAAAAAAATGGTGTTAAAAATGGTGTATAACGCATAGGTATGAAGAGGTATGGATATATTGTATAACTAGCCAGTGACGGTTAGGGGTTGAATTCCCATGTAGCTTAATGTGTACAGCACGGTACTACTACTACCAAGCCACTTGACTAGAAAATATATAGTGTACAATTACATAGCTAACTCAACCTAACAGTAATGGCAGTGGGGAAAATGGTAATGGAAAACCTGTAGAGAACAGTGCTGCCAGTGCATTGAAGTTGCCAATATTTTGTTGTTGTTTTCAGCATCTCTGAGCAGTCTGTCATATCAGTTTGACCTGACTTCCTGTGCCCTTAAGATACGTATTTCCATCAAACTGCCTGTGTTATACTTTCTAAACACATTACCATATCCATATTAATGTCTGCCTCAATACAGTCACAGTATATTCATATGAAGTCCACCATGAATACAATAACAGTAATGTCATTCCCCGTTTGCAAGGCCTGTGTCTGAGGTTGGTGCAGCGTGGCAGAGGGCCAGGCCAAAGCAAACAGAGGTGTGTTTCTGATTTGACTGCTCACTCACTGCTGTTACAGAGTTAATGCAGAGACACAGTGCAGTGTCCAACAAACACTGTTTTCTAAGACTGTAAGAACTGGCTGAATGTCTTAATGACTTCAGTTTGTGTCGGTCTTACTTCTCTAAAACAGTATTGAACACTTGGTTTTGAAGTGTTTAACGGTTGGTTTTGCTTTTCTTCAAGGTACTTTATTTTACAGCTGATTTTACTTGCCAAAATATACTTTTAGAGTGGTTTTTACTTTCAGAAATGATTCACTTTACAGTTGTTAAGTTTCCAGCTGTATTGGGTTGTACAGTTGAGTTTACTTTCCTAAATGTACTTTACAGTTGGAATTAGTTTCCAAAAAGTACTTTATAGTTGGATTTACTTTCCTAAAAAAGTACCTCACTTTACAGTTGGTTTAAGTTTTCTAAAGTTAAATTTTAATAAATGTATAAACCAAATAACCCTGATTTAGTCCAATGTAAATGAACATGAGGAAAGATTGATGATGACCAGTTATACAGTGTATTTCTACCCCTATAGCCACCATGCGTATATATACAAGTGTACTGATACTCTTATTCATTTGAGTGGACGTGTATGTGTAATTGAGCACATGTATGCATATATAGTATAATTGTGCTTGAGTTGACGCTGCCTGTACTACATGCATGTATGTAAGCATTGCATGTGTGTATTTACCAGCGCAAGTGCATGTGTGTTAATTTCTGGGTATTTGCGTGTGTGCACTTGCGCTAACATGGGGGTGTGTGTGTGTTAACAGCAGCGGGCCCCTACGCAGGGCCCCCCACAGTGTCCAGGGGGATTGTGGGTAGTTGGGAGAGGGTTTGGATTCTGGCTTTGTTTGTCTCTGTGTGCTGACATCACTGTGCTGATGGCACCAAATCCCCTGTTCTACTGCACACAGCACTTTCTATACAAAACACTAACACACACACACACACACACACACACACACACACACAAACACACACACACACACTAACACACATGGTACAAGTAATGCCAACTTGGCCAAAAAAAAGAAGCTCTTTCTCTTTTTAACACACATGCAGACATCCATGTATGCATATATGCATGCAACACACTCTCACACAGACACCTAACAGAGGACACAGTATGATCATCATGTTTGTAGCTATATTTGGCCTCCTGCATGAACTTCAGTTGACAAATGTACATTTTTAAATAGACATTTGACATTGACTTCCACCTGTTTATGAAGTTTTATGGCCCAGTGGCGCCTTGTCTTATCAACATCAACAACTAGAAGCTCAATTAATCACTAAACAGAGATTTCATTTCAGTTTTGAGATTAGTTGAGAAAATTCCCAAAGACCTTCATATATGTATAGTTTTCATGTTGATAATACAGTATAACTGATACTTCAGAAGCAGAATTATTACCATTTATTACAGCATTTATTACATCACTATTACCTGTGTACTACAAACATGGTAACATCTACATGTTAAAAAGAATGTTTAAATTGAGTCAGATTGTAGTTAGATTTTAGTATTTCACTGCCTCTTCAGAGCTGCAGTATTTCCATACATGTCAGCCATTAAACTGATTGTTGTCCCCCACACACACACACACACACACACACACACACACACGCCCACACACACACACAGTCTATTTGCTCATAAGCTCAGGTATCTGACTCTGTCTTTACATAGCCTGGTTAAACATTAACGGGAGCCTTTCTCTTCCCTCCAGTGCTGTCTTTGGTATGTATGGAGCTCAGAGAAGGGCGGGAGGAGTCGGATAATCGGGTTGACGACACTTCCTCTCAAGCCTAGAGGAAACGGGTAGTCATTTTTTCTCATTACTAAATTGTCTATTAGTTGCATTTGTTTGTTATGTACAGAGAAACAAAGTCTTGGTCATCCTTTCCCACCAATTAACTGTTGCACTTTTAGTCTGCCCGCAACACAACTTGCAGGAAAAAGTTTTCAGATGTCTCATGTTTTACTTTCATCTCACAGTTTGAAGCTGCTGCAGAATCTTTGAGTTAGATGATTCTTTTTTGATGTGAATGAATGTGCAATTTCACTGTGATGAATCAATATCCATCTCCAATATCCATCAATATCCACCTCCAATTCTAATTCATTAATATTTGTGAATATTATATACAGTACAATGCACAAATATTAATGACTTATGACACCTCAGTGATCCTCGTGTGGACATTGGGTTTTCTCTTTTTCAACATAGAGTCTCAGTGTCTTGCTCAAGGACACTTCAGCAGGGCAGTTGCTTGGTGACACAGTTTCAACCTGCATCCTTAAGTTGAATTGCAGTCTCTAAAATCACTCAGCCAACCTGGTGCCCTGGTATGGTTTTATAGTTTGTAGGGCATACAGGGACTAACAGACACATATCTGCACACAGAAATCCTGAGACACACTCACACAAAGAAACAGAGATACACAAAAGGCATGGCAACGTGCACACATACACAAACACACAACCCACTGCTCCTGAGGACCCAGGAAAGCGGTTGGGATGGACCCAGCACTCAGAGCCACTCAAAGCCAATCAAAGCTGATGATAGCTCAGACATTTATACCATCCATCCACTGCCTCTCTCTCTCCCTTTTTTCACACACATGCACACAAGCACACAGAAAAAAATGCATTCAGGGGATCGCCATCATCGTTACAACATCACTCACACAAGGAGGGAAAGAAAAAAAAAGAGAGGGAGACAGAAAAGGGTGGAAAAAATGGAGGGGATGCGCACACTGAGCTCTGTAAGCATTTGAACAGAGGTGAAAGAATATTTCAGAGTAAATCTGTGAAATAATCATTTAACAGATGTGCAGGGAAACATATATCTATACTAATGAGATGAAAATATTCAAAGTAAAAAATACTGCATCAGGGTTATATGGTTGCATCTCTCTGCTCCTTCCTCTAATGTGCAGATGTGAAAATGCATACCAAAAAAAACTTTAAAACACTTTTCAATATACATCTGATAGAAACTTAAGGTGTCATTCCCTGTAAATGATTCATTTCTGGTCAATTGTATCTAAAATCTTTCTTTGTTAAGTGATAGCATTGATTCTCATTTTAAATTCCATATGTTATCACTATTTAGTATGAACACATATAAACTTATAAAGGTACAGTGTATTTCTCATTGTCTTTTAGCACTCAACTGTTTCCCGCAGTTTTAGGGATTCATCTGACACAGTGCTCTAAATTACTCTGAGGCACAAAGAAGAACAAGTTTAGTTAAATGAGTGACAGTAAACATGAGTGTCATTAATCAACTTGACTCTAATTATCACACTCCTTCACTTAAGGAGCTGTTTTGTTTCTCCAATTTCACTCTGATTCTTTGTGTTTTTAAAGTCTGTTAGAGAAGCCCGATGATTCAGAAAAGATTAGTTCATTAAAGTGTGCTGCTCGTGTTTATTGTAGTTTATCTGAGTCAACTTGAACTCTTTGAGTTCATTCAAAAAGTAGATGGTGGTGATATTTTAGTAACAGTTCATTAGTTATCTTAGAGGAGACTAATCAGGCATCTCCTGGAAATCTACCTGCATAATTAGTCATTTGAAATAGACAGCGCTTCATGTGATTTATAAGAATGCTAGTATTATATATTTTCTTATGTATTTTTGATTGGCTGGAAGGACCTCAGGCTTACCACAAACATCATCATCAATTTGAAAACATGCAGGATGAGACTTACTACATTTCCCAGAATGCCTCTCAACAACATGTAAACAATGAGCCTAAACTTCTTGCATTCAGCAGCTAGACAAAGCAATAGGTCATAATAATAACATGGTGACAGAGAGAGAGTGAGTTTTTCAGAAAATTCTGGGTGGACGGAAGTGAGAAGTTAAGAATTTTATCCCGGAGGTGAGAAAGTTATTATGTTTCTGAGGTATGGAAGAAGCCGTAGTAGCACAATTGCTTCCATGCTCACTGATACTCAAACCAATTTTCCCAACGGTTGAAGACTTTTAAATAAACTTTTAATGACCACTCCAAGAACACACCGTCCTCTGAGTACTGCTTCTCAACTGCTTCTCTCTCTCACACACACACACACACACACACACACACACACACACACACACACACACAGGGCCCTGTCAGGGCTAACTAAGCGGAGTGGCGGGCAGGGCAGCGTTTGGATTGGCTGGACAGGGGTTGCCGGGGGTTACAGTGGATTTGGTGGACCACCTGCTGAGACTCAGCCGCCAACTGACTGAAAACATTTACATCAGAAACCACCCAGGATATAGACAGGGAGAGACACAGAGAAAAAAACTGAGAGAGGAAGTTAAGAAAAGAAAGGAAAGTTTGTACTAAATATTTTTCATGGAAACCTGTTGCCGGTTATGAAATGGAATCGATACAGCCTTACTGGCCTTTAATCACAAATAATTAATGTTACAGCAGTGGTGCCAGAATAATAGAAACCAACATATGATTGATCTAATGGCCACATCATCCACCCCACAGCAAATGTTAGAAATCTATCTTTTGCCGTTTTTGTAGCACAGAGAAAGGTTCTGGTAGCCAGATGTGTCACAGACATGAGTTTAGTTTTACAACCTGCCTACTCAGTTGTGTTTTACAGTCTGTGAGAATGAGGGGACTGCACCTGCAGTGGCAGTGTGGTGGCAGTGGAGGACTTCTGTGTTTGTTCATAGTGCAGTAGTTGTCTGGGACTGATGGGGTGAAACTACTTCCCAATGCCCGGCGTGTTCAAGGTGTCCATGTGAGTCTACACACAGCCAGAGCTGTTTATGTGCATGGAGAGAGTTTGGCCCACAGTAAAGGCAACAACAAAGTTTCACTGACAATAGCATAAAACGTTTGGTGACCGTTGGACCTTGGCTGGGACAGAATTAATGTTTTTGTTTTTTGGGGTGTCTGCACATTGCTGGTCCTGTACCAGTTTCTGTGTCATATAATTCCTGAAAACATAGCTGTCCTCACTTTGTATGGTTTGAACTGTCCACTCAGAGATTTTGATTCTTTCTCCAGCTTAAACTTTTCTCATGTACTTTATTTAAGAACAAATTTGAGGTACTTGTAATTGAATATTTCCATTTTACACTAGGTTACTTATACAGCCTGTACACAGTTAATAGTTTCTTTGTAGATTAAGTTTTACATATAAAACACATGATCAGCTTAAAAAATATAATTAAACTATCCACGGTCTATTACATAGTTGTAAAGTATAAATTAGCTTCACCCTAACCACCTACAATATTAAATGTTGCTTAAATGTTAATGCATCAGTAATAATGATCCAACACACTGAAAGGATTCACTGTAGTTGTACAAAGTACATTCTGTTGATAATACTACTGTACTTTTGCTTAAGTCAAATTTTTACTCAAATACTTTTACAGTGTGTTAGTGCTACTTTTACTTGCATAAAATATCTAAATACATCTTCTATCACTACTTTTTAGGAAAGTAAAACCAACTGTAAAGTACTTTCTAAGAAAGTAAAATCCAATTAAAAGTAAAGAAACATTCATAAAAGTAAAACAAACTAACTTTTTTACTTTAACTTAACGTAAATCGTAAGTATTTAACATTGTGGTATTGATTTATTTACTTTACTTGCTGAGATTTAAGTTGCTGATCATCATACTAAAGGAATGGAAATGAACATCAGGGTAACTGAACTGCAAAAAATCCAATTATAACAAAGTGTAATTCAGAGTCAGATATCACTCATAATCAGCTTAATTTTAGTCCCAGAAATTGAAAAGGTTCTGGTACCACAACTGTTTTAGATGCAGATCTTTGCAGTGGCCCTTACCCCCCAAAGACATCTATTCCCCCTCCTCATCCCCTCATGTATAAGGGCCAAGGCCCATATGTGGGTCCCCTCAACACCCCTAGTCTCTCTCAGGTCCTGTGTGTGTGTGTGTGTGTGTGTGTGTGTGTGTGTGTGTGTTACTCTGACCCGCAAACTGACCTCCTCAAACTTCAAACTGAATACTTCTGGCAGTTACCACGACGACTGAGCTCTCCAAGCCTTATCCTACTTACTGAGACGAGACGAGGAGCGAGGAGGAGGAGGAGAGAGAAAGTAAAGAAAGAAGAGAGGGACAGAGAACGGTGTGGACAGAGAGAGAGGGAGAGACACACACACACACACCGGTAAAGAGAGGGGGAGGGGGGGCAGAGGGAGGGCAGCCAGGCAGAAAGCGAGAGTTGCTGCTTTTGCATCTCTGTGTTTTTCATGAGTAGACAGTTTACTGGGAGATTATTCACAGTCTGGTATTTAGCCTTATTAGGCCACTGCTCCCAATACAGACTTCCCCTCCCATCATTCACGGCCATACTGAGGCTGTTGTGTTTGTTTGTTTCTAGATTTTATTTTTTTTTACATTTTCCCTCTCTTCAGACAGTATATATAAAACTTTTATCCAACGCACATTGTTACCTTTCTGCTGTTAGCTTACAATATAGTTGCAAAGTGGGAAAAGTTATTTTGGGCATCCAGGGATATGGATTAAAAGTCCTGTTCATTTTCTGCTTAGACAATGTTAAGTGACTGGCAGTTGGAGCACTTCCAAAGCTTGGATGAAAATAAAACTCTCTTAGTTGTATCATCACTACAAAAGATTAGCAAGTGTGTCAGAAAATATCTGTTTCTTTGATAAATAGTCAAAGGTATAACCCTGTGTACATAACAACTGAAGGAGAGAAGTCAACTACGACTCCCAAAAGTGATTGGAAGTTCAGTACTTAAAATTCTGCTGCGTGCACTGCTAATGGCGAGCTGAAACAAAAAAGTACGCTTGCACTTTAAATCAGTTTACTTTTGGATTCTAGATCAGTTTTGGACAAGTCCTTCAATGAAATGACACAGTACAGAAAGACACATACAGTATGAGCGTTTTCTGATCTGATACTGCTCTGGTTAAGGTTTGGTTAGGTTTAGGCACAAAAACAAAATGTTATGGTTGGGGAAACATTGTCATTTGGATAAAAGTAACACTTTGATAAAGTTAGGGGACCTTTGCAGTCATGGTTAAAACAATAACTACTTGGTTAAGGCAGGGGAGAGATCGTGGTCATGGTTAAAAGACATCAGCATTGAGTGTCAGTAGAAGGAGGAAAGCAAACAACAGTCTCCCATGTTAAAGTCCAGTGTTTTGTTAACCCATCCATCCAACCACCTTGACCTCCTTCATCTGTGAACTTTCTGGATCTATAACATTATCACACTATTTCCTCATTTGCTCCCGGTGCACAACAGTCATAATTCCTACAAACCGCTAGAGGTCTAGAGGTGCTGCTTTTTATTCACAACTGTAAAGACAAAGTGTTTTGAATTTACTGCAGCTCTGATTCGCACATTTGACTGGCTTCTTCTCCATAGCAACCAAATCCAAGGCTAATGGGTATTTAGAGCTATCTGCCATACCAAACTGACAGGAAAAAACAACTTCTTAGAAACAAAGTTTAAATATTTACAACTGATGGACACAACATAAACCTATTGTACTGTTATTATCTGGGAGACATTGAGAATTTCATTAAAAAAACGTTGAAATTGGAATATACAGGAACATTTTAGGAAAGCACGCCACAAGATCAATTTGAGCTTCATGTTACAGTTTTTCTTGAATGCACATTGCAACTTTTGTCATTTATAGAAGTGACGTTTATTAGATCATTTACAGCTCGTCATGATTTCTTGTTTCTTCTTCACAAGCTGTAAACTACTTAGTATATGACATTTTATTGCTAATAGCTTCCTTCAAGTGCCTCCCTCCCTCCATGCCGCTAAATATCCTGTAGGCCCGTTAGAAAAGATGGCCAGAGGGCCATTCTTGCTAACAGAGATTCACACACAGCAAGAGTCCCGACAATTAAGTGAGTGTGTGAGAGACATATACAGAGTGACAGAAAGAGAGTTAAGAGAGTTAAAGAAACAAGGTCTATCGTCATTGTGCGTGTATATGCAATTGTAAATGTTTGACTGTGTGTGTGAGCTTTGAGAAGAGCAATTCAGAGCGATCTTATGGGAGGCGACTCAAAATCAATAGTCTCCATGTTTGTGTCCCCAGGCAAGCTGTCACTCACCAGCCCAGAGACTGAAGTGATTGATCCATCTTTGCTTTAATCTGTGCTCAACAGCCTCACCTGGCTTGTTCCCAAGGCCACACACTCTACATACACAGAACGAGCCAAAACTCTCAGTACTGGGACACTTGGCAGCAGTAAATGTTTCCAAATGTCCTGTCTGTCCCAGTACTGCCAGTGTTGTTGACTCACCACACACATAAGGACATAATACTAAAAGATGAAAAGGAGAGAGCAATGTATCCTGTCCTGTTCAGGTCTTGTCCTATCCTTCCCTCTCCTGTCCAGTAATGTCCTGTTATGTCCAGTCCTGTCCTACAAGCCCATTTTGTCTTGTCTTGTCCTATCCTGCATTGTCCTGTTCTGTCTTATCTTAGCATCTGGTCCTGATCTGCCCCATCTTGCCCTGTCCTGTCCATTCTTGTTCTTTCATATCCTGTCCTATTCATCTTGTGTCATCTTTGTCTATCACATCATTTCCTGTCCTGCCCAGTCCTGTCCTGTTTTGTCCTGTCCTGCTTGTCTTGTCCTTTTCTGCCCTGTCCTATCATAACCAACCCTCCCCTGTCCTGTAATGTCCTGTTCCATTATGTCCTCTCTTGATCTATCACATAATATACTGTCCTGTCTTGTTCTTTTCTTGCCATGTCCTCCTGTCGAGTTAAGTCCAGTTTTATCTTGTCCTGTCCTGACCTTTCATAACCATCCCTTTCCTGTCCCATCTTGTACTGTCTTGTTCTATCATGTAATATACTGTTCTGTCCTATTCTGTAAAGTCATGTCCTGACTTGTCCAGCTTGTTCTTTTCCTTTCCTGTCAAGTCCAGTCCACTCTTGTCTTGTCCTGATCTGTCTATATTCCTGTCTCTATACTGTATGTTTGCACTGACAATGTACGGACCAAATTATTTGCAATAGAATAAATTGTGAAGGATGCCAATAGAATCTTTTATAAAAGCTTTTCTCCATCAACAAGAAGCAACAGGCCACTACGGTGTGCTAAAAAAAACTGCAAATCAAATTTCCTCTTCTACATTAACCTTCTCCTCACCTCAGTCAGATTATTCATTTTTAACAGTACATTCTTTGTAAAGACATTTTCAACACAGTTTCTGTGTGGAATTTGTTGGATAAAATCCTTTATGTGAGTAGGTGTCATTAACACATCTGCCTCTTGTTCTGGCATATTTTTGCTGCTGTAATCAGTCCATTTTATGTCCTGTACTGGCCTTTCCTGTTCTCTTATATTTTGCAGTTTTTTGTCCTGATATATTTGTGTTTCATTTTGCTCAGACAAATTTTGTCATATTTTGTTTATTTCGTTTCTTTCATATAATGTTCATTTTGGCATCATTTTTCTCTATACTGTAAATCAGGTTTTTAACAAGTTTACAGTTTCTATTTACATATATTTTAAAGGAATATTTTCCTTTAAGAGTTTGAATAACCTGCGTCTTATTTAGTAGTTTTGGTCATCATTCTTAACCATTACAATACAATTTTACTCACAAAATGTATTGCTAAACTCTGAGATGAAGTAAAATCAACTTCACTATACCGGTAAGTGTTATTATAACCAACAGGAGTGATGGCCTAAAATACAAAAATATAAGTACTCATTTATTTGGTATACAAACTTGATTTCTAATACTCCTTTAAATCAAAGTTTTATTCCTAACAATTTTATTGTTACTAAACTGTGTGTCACGATGATTTAATCTGCAGCTGGCACTTGTATACAAGTTATTGTATTAAGTGTCTAAACATCAAAAATGAACAGTGTAATCTAATGTGTGTCCTGTGGGGTCACAGTGGGATATAGATGATGTTCACTGAACATAAACTGCAGGCTGTCCAGGCTAACAGTCCTGAGCCCTCCCTCAGGGCTGCGTCGCACATTTGAGCTCCATCAGTCGGTAAATCGGTAAATGATCCCGGCTGTCATTTAATCAATATGAACAGGCAGCAGCTGTCACACATCATCATCTCCCCCGGGGGTCGTTGTCAAGACGCACCATAAAAAACATACGTGTGTGAATGAGGGTGTGTGTCTCCTTTCGTGTTTTATTTGATGATCCATTTTTCATAGGCCTTTATTGTGACAACCAGGCTAAATGAATTCTTGTAGTGTTGTGGTCAAAGCAAAGGGGACCATTACTTATATATTAAAAGTAGCACTTATTTCATTTAGGGCTGAAATAATTGGTTGATTAATCAATTAGTCAAATGACAGAAAATCAATTGCCAAATATTTTGATAATCAATTGATCATTTAAGTCATTTATCAGGCGAAGAAGGCCGCTTCTCAAAGATGAGGATTTGCTGCTTTTTTTCTGTTTAATGTCATTTTAAATTTGGGTTTTGGACAGTTAATATGACAAAACAAGCAATTTAAAGACATTTTGGACTCTTTGGGAATTGTGATTTGCATTTTGCCAGCATTTTCTGACATTTTATAAAGTAATCAATTAAATCGAAAAAATAACTGACAGATTAATCGATAGTGGAAATATGAATTCAGAGCACTTTCCCTGCTGTTTAAAGATCAAATTAAAGTTATATGATAAATCAGAGCTTGAGTATGCTGAGTTGTTTACTCAAATATAGTGGTGCACAATGGTCTATGAAAAAATAGAATAAATACAGTATGACTTTGTCAAAGTCATTTAATACTTTAGATTTGTTTTTGTTTTTTTGTATCCCAAAGAAAATATTATTCCAAAGCATATGATATCTTCACATTATAGATGGTTTTCTTGCAATAATTCTAACACATAACAGAGCCAATGACAGGAAGCATTTCAGGATGTTATACTACTGCAGGGGGTATTCCTCTCCTCTTTCCTCCTCTCCTTTCCTTTCTTTCCTCTTCCTTTCCTCACCTCTCCTAATGTGAGACAGTGAAATCTCATCCAGCCATTCTGCCTGCCCTTATAGCCAGCAGGGAGGGACATGTCATTTCACTTGTGTGCATGTGTGTGTGTCCCTTACTGCGCAACACACAATGACGAGAGCAGAGGGAGGAGGCAGGTGGGGGGGGTGACAGGGCTCTGATCTCTCAGATAGGGAGATAGCCACCTGATTCAAATGGCTCGCTTGTTCCCGGCAGTCACTTGATCGGCGTGTGAACTGACTCCTCTCTTATTTACAATCAAATGCTGCTGCACTAACCTGCCCAACCCAACCCAGGCCAGACTCTCTCTCTCTCTCTCTCTCTCTCTCTGCCCTATATTTGCAATGTGTCTTTATCCCTCCGTCACACACACCCATGCATACATACAGGTGTACTCAGAAATGTTGTGATGGAAACTTCCACAGATGAGGATCTCTGGGATTACCATACAAACATATTATCTCATGAAAAACAACTACACTGTAGAGCCTTATGTGAAGCAGAATTTGACTAAATGTCAAGTTACGTTAAGGGACATTACCACAGACTTTCTTTGTTATGAGATTTAGTAAGGTGAGACTGAAGATGAAGCCCATTTCAAATTTTCATAATGCGCAAATATTCTTATGTGAGCATTATGCTTTATTCTATTTTAAAGCATTGTGCTACAACTTTCTACTGCAGGAACCCAATTTCATCCAGGGGCCAAAAAGATTTCTTCTAATCTAATCTAATCTAAAAGGTGTTTTAATGGTTATGACTACTCTTAAAATGATAGAGAAGACTTTCCCAATACTTACTCAGGGGGGGGCAGAAAATAACAATTTAAAAAAAATTAAAAGTCCTTGTGGAAATAACAAATGCTCTCTAAAATGTGCCTTGGTCTGAGTCAGGGAGAAACAACTTCAGTATGCATCTGTCTGCCTGTCTGTCTGTAACTGTCCTGTCTGATTATCTCTCCCAGTTGGCCCCGAGGGGACACCCACACTGAAAGAGGCCACTCTTCCATTCAACAACAGCTTCTGTCAGAGAGACGGGGAGAGGGAGAGGGAGACCTCAGAGTCACCAGCTCCAGAATAGCCTGATAGTGACTGATGCAATCAATCGAAATCTACACTACAGTCAACATGATCGACTGGGAATGAGGTTTTACACTTAATAAAGGAACATTGCTCTGCATAGGAGCCGAACAAATGCAGAAATGTAAAGACAGAAAGGCCCATGCAGTCTTCCAAATCTTCATGTTTCATTTTGAGCAAAGAACAGATACGATTTTAGCCAGTCAGCTGTGAACATCCTGTAACTGCTTTTCAGAGAAGCAGCAGTTTATAAACTGTATTACCACACTATTTCACCACATGTATAACATAAGTGCCTGACTCATATCAGTCACAGCAGTCTGAACCAGTCAAAACAAACTCATGTATAGATATTTAATGTCTAAATGAGCTCTACGTTCGATTTCAGATGTGAGATCCGTAGGATGAAACAATGTCTGATTACATTACAGCATGAATTGTGATATTATTATGACATTATTATCATCTTAAAGATGAATGGTGCCAGTAAATTGATCATGTAACAGCTTTTATGAGCTGTGATGTTAAATGGTTAATAATTAAGTGGGAGTTCCTCCTTGACAACAACCCATGGTGGCCACTGCTACTGATATCAACATCATTTTCAACACAGCTGTAGTTGTGGCTTAGGAAAACGTGTTTTATGAGTATTTTTCTGTATAGTTCACTCATATTAAGTTATATTTATTTGACTTTTTTTAAACAAATTTGAATTATAGAGGGAAAATACAGCAAACAAGATTAAATCCGATGGTTGCACAGTTGCAGTTCCTCTATTTTTGTGATAATTTTTAGAATAACCTGTGATCCATACTGTCAAAAATGTAAAACCAGCAGAGGTCCGTGGGTCAGATGAATAATTCACTACTGAAAGAGATATGACATTTCCACATGAGGAATGTAATCTGGGGTGATGTCCTGTGTGTCAACATGATTTGCTGTAACAGCCCAGCATCTCAGCACTGACAGGTCTAAATTCATCAGCATGTGATCAGCATGTGTCTGTCAGTGAGGCCTGTGACACAAAAACATTTGGCAAATTTGACATTTAGAGGATGCTTTCATCCACTGAGCAGGGATGCTTTAATCTGATATACCGAATCTTGAAAAGAGGAGGAAATAAGTGCAGACTGAGGGGAAACACAAGTGAAGGGTGTTGTCTGAAGGATGGCCTACATATATGTATAGCCTCTGTGTGTGTGTGTGTGAAGCTGAGAGTGCTGTCATGTTGATGTCACTGACAAAGCCTTTGAACAACTACAGTATCTCTGGGACACTTTGTAATGTAAGCCAACCCTTAAAACACATTAACACCTTGTCATGTGGGTCTACTTAACAACAAAACACACATTACCAGTGTCGACTAATGACACATGGAAATGTACTCTCCTCTAAAACACTGAAGCTTAATTGTTTATTTATCAATCTGTACAGGAAAAAAAACACAGCATCAATGGTGATAATCTACACATTAAAAGTGTAGGCACATTAATAAAGTTTTAATAATAAGTTTGTAATGTGATCTTAAATCATATAATGAAGACAGCTACAGTTCAACAAACTGCAGTTGTATAAAAGACACATTATCAACATTGATTCAACTCTTTTAAACAGTGTAAAAGTATTTAATTCTGATGACTGTGCCTTAGTCTGTAAAGAGACCAACTCTATAAGCACATTTTGATGTTGTCCAGATTTGGTATAATTATGTACTATACATTAAACCACATTGTAGTCTTTGTCAAACCCAAACACTCTTCTCACACGAAAAACACATACCGAACATTGTTTTTAACATTATTTATCACCTTGCTGACTTTTTCTAATTGTATGAGAATTGCTCATAAACATGCTTTTTGATCTAATGACATGTTTCAGAAGACAGCTAAAATGATTACTTCATTACTTCTTCTTTATGGTCATTTCTTTATTTTGCCAGCTTCATCAAAACTTAAAGAGCTCGGTTTGTAGCTAAAGAAAGGGTTACCGCTTCAATACTTTCCCACATATTGGGTTTTAGGTCAGAAGAAAATAAAAATAAATGAAAAAAAAAGTTGATTTTGCAATTATTATTATTATTATTTTACACATACAGCTGTGGAGTCAGTAGGGCAAAGCCAATATCAACAAAACACAAAGGTTAACATACACCTCCTCACTACTGCACTACTGTTTTCTTTAATTTGACAAATCCGGAATTTGCATAATCCCATTTGTAGCAGTGTCATTTGGATTATAAGAATTACAAAATATGAGAAATCATACAATAGTTTTAATTGTAATTAATTCTATTCCAAGACACCAGGTTAGATAGATGGATGAATAGATAGACTTACTGTAAAGACACACACACACATACACACACACACACACACACACACATTGAGTTTCTCCAGCATCCATTCAGAAGACTCACGCATGCCCCCAGGGCTAGAAAGGCACGCGGGCTCTGGAGGCCCCCCACCCCCCAATATCGTTTGCACAATATAGGAGTGCTGAAATACGCTGAAATAATAAGCATGGGTTTTATTTAAAATTGAAAGTAGGCCAGTTTATTCTCTTGCCATATATTTAAATGTTGTATTTTAGTTTAAATGAGCGTATTTGATATTTTTGTTTCGACTTATTTACTTTATTTTAATCTCTTTTAGATCATACAACCCTCCACTGTTCGAACAAAACACTGACAGCCACACCTTTTCAGTCACTTTTTCTAACAATTTCTGGATGTGTGATATTCTAAAATAGGACAACCCCCGCCGTCCCCCTCCCCGTTTAATGTGCGAGCGGAGTTGTTGGTCAACAGTTGGGTCGGGGGGCCAGGCAGAGGAGGGAGGGCCGGGAACAATGGACTGTGCTGTTGTATGCTGGAGTCGGTGGAGGGAGAGAGAGGGAGAGAGTCAGGCTGATGACAGAGTGAAAGAGGTTAGTGTCTATGCTGGGAAATGAGACCAGAGGAGGGGGGTTCCTGTGTCTGTTGGCTTGTTAATGATGATTCAGTCCCATCAGCTCAACAGCCTTCTCTATCCTGGAATCTCTGAATGCCTCCCGCTCAGCGGTGCCATCACAAAAAAAAACACATTTGTAACAGTGCAATTATAATTATAAAAAGCTTTTTAGATCACCACTCCAAACTGAAACACTTAAATATAGCCTACTAAAATACGCGTATATGTTCAGAAATTAAAATCAATCGATAAAAACAGACATCAGAATCCCTCTGATGTGTATTTCTTGTCAAATCGATCACTTATTTCGTTTTCAGAAAAAGAAAACTACCTTGTATCCTTTTATCAGTATCAAGTGTTGAATAAAGTTCACAACAAGGGAACAAAACATATCAGTCTTCTGACGTTTTTTCTCGACACTTCAAACAATAGTAAAAGGTTATAGCTTTTGAGTGCAGGCTATCTTGTGTCCGCAATTTCGTTGGCAGACTTTTGTCTAACGAAAAACAGCATTATTTATCTAATGACTGATTTCCAGAAGCAGAGAAAATTGAGACCTGCTTTACAGAGATTCGTCCTGATTCAACAAGTGATGGTGCTGAAAATCAAAGCTGTGAGCTGGACGACCAACACAGCTGCAACACCTCAACAAACTGGATCAAAATCTGCAAAAAAAAAAAAAAAAGGTGTATCCACCAGGCGACCCACCCGTCCTCTTCTTCTCTCCGCTCCGCTCCCCTCCCTTCCCCTCCCGGGTCTGCCAGGCTCCTTGAGCCGGCCATGGGTGGCAGTCAGCCTGGAAACCCGCTGATATTGTTCCAGACGAGCGACGTGTTGCATGACGGCAGGGAAAGTGTTGTTCTGCTTCAAAGTCTAAAGACAAAAACGTAGAAATGGTCTTATACTGTGTCTATGCGCTGGGCCATTTTACACAAGTCATTTACATTTCCGGCATCACTACAGTGTTTGTGCTTTAACCATACTTTCTGTCTATTTATCCGAAATTTGCATTGATTTTCCTGACAAGTTATGTCAAGAAGGTGTTGGATTTGGTCTTTTTCCTTTTGCTTACACTGGGTGTGCAGATTGTACCCCCGCCTCTGCCCTCTTCCCCGCCTCCCATAACCCTCCCCAGGCCCGAGGAGGGACATCAGCAAACACAGTCTCCAAATTTACGGACAACAAAGGACCAGCAGACCGTGCACCACTTTCACTTGTAGCTGCATGATGGGCCGGTCCCATGCAGTCACCTGTTGCTTCAAGCTGCCTGAATGCGCTAAAGAGCAGAAAATATCCTACAGGAAACAAGAATATGAAATAAAAAAAAACGTGATGTCTGCATTGTTGAAATCTGCCTTTATTTATGATTTGATGTAGAGACGGTTTGTTTGGACCTACCCCCCACCCCTCCCCCACGGTTGCTTTTCACACTCAATCTGTTCAAATTTACAGCTTAAAAGCCTGTGTCCTCTCCTCGCTCTGTATAGTTTTTTTTTCAGTGGCCATATAGGTTGTGAGTTGATCTCCTGCATTGGAGCTGCATTGTCCTCTTCCCAACAGCAGCCAGCAGGCTCAGCAGCCAGCACAGCCAGCCAAGCGTTTGACGTTATTAAATAATAAAGAGATGCTGATCTGTTAGCATTGTTGTGAAGGAAAAAAGGCCAATTAGCGTGCCGTTATACTGCCATTATGGCTGTATTAACTCGAATTAGTTATAGGACAATATGCATTTTGACACTTGCATTTTATATTTTTTGACTATAGGGAAAATCTGTTGAAATGATGGCATGCGAAAATCAGTGATTGTAAAACAGTGACATAGAGGCCTGGACATAAAATAAATACTTGAAATATATATATATATATATATATATTATGGAATACAAACCAGAAAACACATTTTGAAAAAAAACAATTAATATGAAAAACTGCCTATAATTAGATATTTTGGACTAAAACGGTGTGATTTGGGGTCTCTTGGTTTAGCAGAATCAGAAATATTTATTATCACCTATCTGAATATCAGACTGAAATTGATTATCCAAAATGACAAAGTATGGGAGTTAAGTTATGGAGTTTATAATTCAATAAGAAGTACACTAAGTGGAGTAATACATTGGGCCTACTTAAAAAGTGGGGAGTAATAGCAGCTTTTGTGTAAGGCGCTCACTGATTTATTAGCAACCCTAGGCAGAGCTCAGATCAGTTTTAGCGCAGAGCTGAAGGATTTCCCTGGCAGGCACAGTACAACAGGCCTTATATTGTTGTTTGTCGGCTCTTCTCAGAGAACAATCCCCCTGCACTCCCCCCTCCACCCTTCTCTCTCTCTTCTTTCTGCCCTCTCCTGCACTTTCTCCCGGCATACCTAATCTCTCCAAGAAGCAAATGTTTTCAGAGGACTGAAAACTCAGGCTTTATCAATAAACTCTATTAGAACTTAAGGTCTTAACTCAGGTCAACACAAGTCATCTTTTGCTTGTTCAGAGACATTGTTCGCCATCACACCACGCAGTCCTCCTCCATAACGTTATTAAACTAGAATGATGTATGAAAACGCATTTTTTCAATAATTGTTATTCATTTGAATCAGTAGTTGTCTGGTGGAGACCAAATAATAAACTATTAAGCTAAACAAAGACAGGGGACATTTGAACTTTTACGCAGCCAAATGGGTGTGAAACATTAGTCTCTCGGGCATTTTACAAGAGCCAATCAGAGCCGAGGACCACAATTACCAGACGCAACACAGAGTTAGTGATGACTGGCAGTTAGTGATGGTTACTGTGTACAAAGTAAATGCCACAAAAAAAGAAAAAAAGACTAGAAAAATATTAAATTAAAATGCGAAATAAAAGTATGGAAGTTGCTGAAAAATGTTGGTTAAAAAGTGTTTTACATGAACATGTAACCAGCATTTTAATGTTCAAGCGGCTGCAGGTGATGCAGAGTCTAACTAGCCTACTGCTGTATAGTTTCTAGCCTTTAGGCCTATTATTAGCTATTTATATACTAATTTACACGGAAAATCTTCACGTGAAGCAACATCCACCTACGTGGTGCTATAGATACCTGTTATAGAGTGGAAGTACATAACTTATAGCCTGCATTACTGGACTACATGTACTTTGTCATATAGCTACTCCCCCTCTGCCCGACAGTAAGTAGCCTATAGTTTCATAAAAAACGAAAAGAGACAAAACTGTTGTTTTTATGCGATCCGCTGTAAACCGTGCATTCCTTTAATGATGGCGCTCTATAAATCTGTCAGCATCAATGAGCAGAAATGATAAACGGAGCTCGAGCCGCTGGTGACGTGGTGGGAGGAGGAAGGGGGGGGAGAAGAGGAGGAATTGGGTGGGGGGGGTGTAGCAGAGGCCTCGAGCCGCTGAGAATGCAGGCCGAGAGCAGCGCGAGGCTGATGGCATGCTGGTCTGTGTCAGTGTGTGGTCCTATTCAATGGAAGTGAGTGTATGTGTGTGTGTGTGTGTGTGTGTGTGTGTGAGAGTGAGAGAGAGAGAGAGAGAAAACACTCTCCACACACACACCGCCCGCTTCCCTTCCCTGCACCTGCGCTACATCAGCAGGCTACTGGCTGCCATTCAGTCCCTCTACGCTCCAATCACACACACGCACACACACACACACACACACACACGCAGCTGAAACACACGACAGCTCTCTGCTCTGACAGTTTTGCTATTCACCCATTCTTGCAGCTTTTCTCTGTGATGAAGGCAATGTCGGGCAGTCTTTAACAACACGACAAGAAGGGGGAAACGTAAACACTGTACGGTTGATTATTTTAGAAGTTTTCAATCCTGTTCATTCAGCGCCAGTCCTATGGGAAGGCTAGATTCGCCTTACTCACTTTGACTTGCACAACCATCCTCATATGCGACAGAAAAGCCTACATTCATCTGACGCATTGTAGTAACTTATTAAAGCACGTAGGCCACTTTAAAGGCCAAAACTTTTTCGGCCATTTAAATCGGACGTGGCCTTTGTTCACGTAAAAGGAATGATTACTGAAAAATGTGGAAAACGGCATGAAAAATATTTTTGTGTTTTTCAACTTATCATAATTAATAAAATACATGCCTGGTTTAATCTTGTGTTTACACGTTGTAAAAAACTTGCTATTAAAATAGCTGTCAATCAGTCAGAGCGCGTTACAGTCCTGTGTTTTTCTATCTTTTTTGCCGATAGGGATTTGAGAAAAGGGTTGTGTCCATAATGACAACGAATGGAGTAAAAGGAGAATGATTTTGAAAATATTACACATTTTGGTGCAGTGATTTTATGATAATGGGGGTGATTATATAGGCCGACCTATCTTGCCAAATAGGCTACCACTGTTCCGTCCAGGTCGAACAGGCCTCTGCATTACCAATTGGTTTTCATGATGAAAATTGGTTTACTTGGCTGCTACAGAAGACACAATATAGGCAACTAAAGTAAACTAACCAACGGAAACACATTTAAGCACCATTGGACCGCTTCATGTGTGGATGACGTCATGCCCCCTCCTCCTTATTATCGGCAACATGGTGAAAAAGGAAAGTGGCTCTCTTGGGATTACAGGCCACTAAACTCGTTTTGTTTGTGTGTGTGTGCACGCCTGTGAGGGGGGGGGTCATTTGACCTAATTTTAGAAATCATATAATCTCAACAACAAACATAAGATTTGGAAAGCGGCCAGTAGGCCTATAAACTGTGGACCGACACACCTAATATGTTCAGGACTTGTGGACTAATAGTTTTAGATTTATTTTATTTACTTTTTTCCTAAGGCCTGCTTCCCTGCCTTGTCTCTGGCTTGTTTAAAGTGGTTCATGACCTGCTGTGACCGAGTCAAATCTTACATTAAATTGTATTTTATGCTTTATTAGAGGCCTAACATGTAGAATAATAACCTTTTCTTGCCTACAATTGCGAGAAATTTAAAGTGTAACACCTATAAAGTGTTGCGATAAAGGCCACTTGAAAGCTATAGAGCCCGAGCTGTAGATATACACACGCGCACACACGCCCCAGGTTATCATAGATCACATCTGGGAGATTTTTTTTTTTTTTTTTTTAAAAGCGGGGGCAAAAAAAAAAAAAAGCAGAGGCGCGCGCTTACCACCTGTTGCAGTCCAAATATCCTCGAGCAGCGACAGCCAGACTCTGCACGCGAGCAACAGAAGGGGAGATGGATGGATGGATGAACGGACGGATGGGTAGATTGATGGATGGGTGAAGGGGATGTGGGGGAACACCTTGACCTCCCAGCTTCTACCCAAATCACACAAAACACACCCGGTTGTTCGCGTTGTACATAAATATTTAAGAAGAGCACCAGAGTTTGTTTTCTGTAGGCCGATATAACAATCAGAAACATCAGGCTGCACATTACTGCACTTTTATTTTAACCGAGATTAGTAGAAAGTGTGACGGTGGAGTCCCCGTCGACACATTATCACGTATGAGGTGACCATTTTACACTCGATTCCCTGTATGACCGGCAGCGCTGCTGTGCTGTGCAGCGCCTTGACTTAATGTTTGAACAGGAGAGCCTCTGAGATTAAATCACATTTTGGAAAGCACAGGGGCTAAATGCGGGCTAATATTTTTCTACCGAGATAGCGCGATATCAGTGTTTTCAGAGTGAACATTTATCGTGTCCTAGTTTGTGACTGCTTGGCCTCACTCACATGGGAAGAAACTATTTTGTAAAGACTGATTTTTATTTTTATTTTGAAGGCAAGTTTTGTCACGGAAATACGAATAAAGACTACAAATTTAAAGCGTGGTGGTTTTAGTCGGTCAAATAAAAACCAAAATCTAACATCCTGAGGAAAGGGCATCAGTATCACATAAAACACAACACAAGTGTAAAATACTTTGGCTCTGGTTTTGTTTTCAATTTTAAAAGCTTCCTGGGCCTTAAGCTGAGTATCCTGATTGTGTCAACAAGCACTCTTTACAGGCATTACAAGCCACAGCTTTTTCTGATAGGCTACTTCCCAGAAAATAAAAGTTGGCCATTAAGTAGTCAAATCAAGTATTCCCTCCATTCAAAAACGCTTTTCCAACACATCAAATGTGCAGCGCTCAGCCGGGAGAAAATAATCATTTCGCGGGGCCTCCGGGCCTGCTGGGGCCCGGTGTTCATGGAAAGAAAAAATGAGACTTTAATACGTCTAGGCCTACTCGTCAGACCTTTTAAAAACACTCTGTTTATCACCGGTGTTCTCGGCTATTACAACCAATTCAGCTGCTCGGATCAATAATTAATGGAGCAACCAACGATCCCTTGACCTCTTAAAGGTCCGACTGGGAGAGAGAGACACACACACAGAGAGAGAGAGAGAGAGAGGGGGGGTGTGCGGGGATAAATACCGAGGGGCCTCTTCAAATATTCATCTGCCGGTTAATGTGAGCTCCGCTCCCCCGGGACCCAGCCTGCGAGACACAACGGCCCTAATCTACCTCGCTGTGCACACACACACACACACACACACACAGACACACACACACTCCCCCCAGATTTAAAACCGTTAGTTAAATTCAGAGGGAACAGTTAGCTCATCATAAGGATTATTATTATAGTGGGGAGAAAGCAGCCTGGCTGGCAGAGAGATGCATGGGAACACTTTGGAACCGGTTCCGTGTTTTTTTAAAAGGCAGGAGGGGTGGTGGGGGTGGGGGTGTGGAGTCACCGGAGAGCTTGAACCGTGAGAGCCGGGGTTAACGGGAAACAGCAGGGCCCGTTTGATTAAACATTGCATTAAAATGGCTACACTCTATATGGAGCTATTACATCGCGGGAGAAAAAGCATCCCGCTCGCCTGGCTCCTTTCAAGAGGGCTCACCTTCAATTTAGACCTAATTGAACATTTGGGCTGATAAGCCAGCTCAATGATTTGGAGAGAAAAATAGCAGGGAAAGCGTCCAAAAAGTAACACACCTTTTTAGATAAAACCAAACAACAAGAGGAATTGTTACAGCATGAAAAAAGGCCTGACCTCATAAGATTAGGTTGCTGTAAATACTCACAATTGTCCAGATATGCTATTGTCACAGTCAACATTCAAAAATAAAAATCCACCAGTGACAGAAATCCTCCTGCCATCCTGAGGGTTATAAACCTGATTTATGCCTGTTTGTGAACAAGATATTGGCATCAGCGCTGTCTAATTATTATTCCCTCAGTATCCTGTCCCATTCAAAAGCAGGCCCAAAATACTAATAACCTGAGTCTAAAAATAATATATAATGCAGTATTTAATTCATTTAAAAAGAAAATAGCTATTTTAAAATGTAACCTGGGCCTCAACAGCAATGCTGATTAGGTTTTTTGATTATAGAAGAAGAGAAATGGCAGTCTATACCTGAGGATGTTGGGCATTTTGGTGGAAAAATCTTCCCCTTTTTAGGAAACAGGCAACAAACTTTGGCTTGATGGGGCCATCCGCAGGTACTAGAAAATAGAAACGTGGTTAACCACGATGCACAAGCTGAATTATTTGATCAATGGAGGCAATGTACCCCCCCCCCCCAAAAAAAATGTTATTCATGTTAGCTGAAATCTAATAGCCTACGTTATATTCATGAAGTCAGTGTTACATTTACAGTAAATAATTAACATCAGAAGAAAGACAGAAAAGCTCCACAGATGACAACTCAACATGTGATAACTGCCTGCACACATAGAACACACAGAGAAATAAAATCAAAACTCAAACAATTTCAAGTATCCAAATTTCCAAAATTTATTCATTTCAAACTGCATATTGAAAAAAAATATACTCAGCTGAAATTGTAACTGTTATAAGGATGGTATTAGTTCCGGTATATATATACATGGAGTGGTTGGCTTCTGCGTACAGGCCACAATTTTTAAAATACAACTACGGGAATGAATTTTGAAATAAAAACTTAAAATATCACAGTAAATATACAGAAATTGTACAAATCAATTAGAAAATAAAGAGCACAAGCGTCATATCTCTAACAGATGAAAAGTGGGAGACGGAAATATAAATTAACAACCTATATTTTAAGCTGTATGAGAGAAAAAAGGTGTCTTATCTTTTTTTTTTAAAGAAATTAAAATGTTTAGTAATATTGACCTTAAATGAAAAAACAGCATTACCTGCTTCGTTTTATGTCCCTTTTCTTTCCAATGTTTGCAGTAATAAAGGAGCATAACTGATCGCTCCCATATAAATTGCAGTTCTTACATTTTCACTTTCAATATTTTCTGCAGAACTGCCGTTGCTTTATATAAAAAAAGAAAAGAAAAATGCAACCTCTTGCAGTTTAACAAACAATTTCATCTGATTGTAATGTTTCTTTGATAAATACTGTACAAAAGGTGATTGCAATAATAAAACATTTGATTGCGACTCCCACTTTCTAGTCTTCCAAACTTCATCCACCAGTGAGGAGGGGATCTCCTACCGTTCCTCTAGAACTTCCTTATAATAAAATGAAAGAAAAAAAGAGTCGTGTGTCTTTTCCTGGAGACTTCTATACAACTTTTCCCACCCCAAAATTTTTCTGTACAAAAATAGTCCAACGTTAATAGTCCACAGTTTCTCTTATAAAAGTTCTTTTTTTTTTTTTCCTCTCTGCTTTGTGTCTCTTACATGTGTGTTAACGGCAGCGTGCCGTTGATCGTCGTCCCGGGCACGGTGCTCTGGTAGTGCCCGGACATGTGTAGCCTGGTCTGGGCGGTCTGCTCGCTGACCTCCGCCCCGGGCAGGTACATGCTGATCATGTCCCTCAGATCTCCGCTTTGGCAGCCCGGGCCGGCCCGGTGGGATGACGAGGTGACGACGGGCGGGCTGGAGCTGCTGGACTCGGACTTCACCACCGAGGAGGGCCCCATGGAGCCCAGGGCGGTCATCCCCGGCGTAGTTTGCTGGGAATAGGACATGGAGTATGTCGGGGAGCCGTTCATGTAGCTCTGGGAGCTGGTCATGGTGTTGTACTGCAGGGCGCTCATGTCGTAGCGGTGCATGGACTGCATCTGGCTCGGGTTGTGCGCGTTCAGCCCCGGGTGCTGGTAGCTCAGCTGGTCCTGCATCATGCCGTAGCCACCGTTGGTCCAGCCGTTCATGTGCGCCGCATAGCTGTCCATCCGCTGGTTCACCCCACCGCCCAGCCCGGCCCCCACCCCGACACCGACCCCAGATCCCATCCCGTTCCCTCCCGGAGCCAGCAACCCGCCGGGCAAGGTGTACTTGTCCTTCTTCATGAGGGTCTTGGTTTTCCGCCGGGGCCGGTATTTGTAATCCGGATGCTCCTTCATGTGCAGGGCCCGCAGCCTCTTGGCTTCGTCGATGAAAGGTCTCTTCTCGGTTTCCGACAGAAGTTTCCACTCTGCGCCCAGTCTCTTGCTTATCTCCGAGTTGTGCATTTTGGGATTTTCTTGCGCCATCTTCCTCCTCTGGCCCCGGGACCACACCATGAACGCGTTCATGGGTCTCTTTACACGCTCCGGACTGTTTTTCTGGTTGGCGCCGGTGCCGGACGTGTTGGTGTTGCCCGAGCCCCCCGTGTTGGTCTGGGGAGCTGGGGGCTTCAGTTCAGTCTCCATCATGTTATACATCAGGAACAGCTTTTAGTTGGAGCTCCCGAGCAGAGGAAAAAACACAGAGACAAACTCCACAAGCCAGAGGCAGGACAGTGAGGAGCGCAGAGCTGCGACCAGAAGTTACCTGTCGATTTTTCTCTGCAACTTTTCTCTGGACAAAAACAACAAGCACCAAGCCGCGTCTCCACACACTCTCCCTCTCTCTCTCTCTCTCTCTTTCTCTCTCTCTCTCTCTCTCCCTCTCAGTGAGTGTGTGTCAGAGTGTGTGTGAGTGCGTGTGACAAAGAGCCTTCTCCCAAAAGGTCCCTGCTATGTTGTGTCCACAAAACTTCTCCCGTCGCTTCTCCGAAAAAGCATCAACAAACTGTACTTTTTCGCCTCTGTCCGCCTGAGCCTTGACAACTCCAGATAGTTTTTGAACAAGTTAATAGACAACCATTCATGTGACTGGGCTGTCAGTGAATAAATGGCTTCGACCTGGCCAATCAGAGCCAGCCTGCTCCCCTGACACACCAATGGGAGGCCTTAATTAGCATAAATGGGCGGGGTCTGCTCTGCCCCGAGACACACACACAAACGCACACTCAGGCTGCCCATATGAGCCAATCCAAAGTACATATTTACTATTTCTATGCTTATGGAGATATTTCTCTTGCAATATTTATATATATATAGTGGCACTTTATGAACATTTTACAGCATTATACAGAGGAAAGGGGAGTTGCAAAAGCTTGCGGGCTGTAGGGAAATTACAAAGTGTCGTCTTGCAAACTTAGTAAAACAGGACAAAAAAGTCCTAGCCTACATAGAAAATATGTCTAAAATGTATAATAAATAAGGAAATTCTTTTATGTTGTGGTTTATTTTTTTATTTAAACGTGTAGACTAAATTCTAACAGCAAATCCAAAGTACAAAGGGTCGCATATAATAAAATGAAAATAAAATCAATAAAAAGTGGTAAATAAATCCATCAAATGTTGACATTAATTGTGTCGGTATCATCTTATCTTGAAGGTGGGAGCAGCATTGTCCTGACATTAAGTCCCGGCCCGTGACATCGCTGTTGTTCAAAATCAAAAAGTCACTAATTCCCCCACTTACGGCTCCAATAACATAACAACACTTAAATAAACTTTGTTAGTTAACTCAAAGCATTGAATAGCGGTAGCGTGTGTATGAATGTGTGTGTGAGGGGGGAAGCCACGGCTGGTTTTTAGCGTTGAAAAGAGGAAAGGTAATCCAAGATGTTTCCCCCAGTCCTTTTGTTTAGTGAAGTTGAATGCCAACACACAGAAGGCAGACGGGCTCATCTCAGCACAAATAAGCGGTTTTTGTTTGGGATGTTGTCGCTACATCTGTCCGGACAAAGACCCAACTCCACTCCACGTCCACTGTCACAGTGCTTCTGTTGTTGTTAGGGCTTTGTAGTGGAGGGAGGGATAGCCTACGGCCTACTGGGGACACGAGGGGAGGAGAAATAAAGGTGAGGAATATTTTAAGATAAAGTGTGTTTGCACAAAAGGCACAGCTCATTCATATAAGCCTGAACAAGCGTGTCAGCCAATTAGTGTGAATGAAAAGCGGCCTCCACCTGCTTCACTTTATTCTGGATCAAACCGACCAGACTGCGATTATTATGAGATGAAACCAACATCATCCTATTTAAAGCTAAATTATTCACTCATATGGTTTTAATGTCAAAAAAAAAAAAAAAAAAAAAAAAGTTTTCTGAGGTTGGACGTGTTGGTGCCACTTGTTTTGCTTTTTTCCTGAATCTCCATCTAAAGGACAAGGCGTCCTGCTGCGTGACGCCAGCGCCGCCTACTGGAGAGAGGGAGAACTACAAGCAACTCCAAAATCCCAGTCGGGTTTTTCTTAAAGTACAGGAGAAGGAAACAGATGATGGCTGAAGTTCGGTTAAAGCTATAGGAAATACTATATATATATATATATATATATATATATATATATATATATATATATATATATATCTTTAAAATATATTTATTATCCAACACCAGCAGGCCTAAAAGAACTGAAAAGCACCCGAGCCACACATCTGCCTGTCTGGATCTGCAAGCCAGACAATCCCAAGAATTAAAGATAGATCAAGTACATACACCTGAAATAATTTAATTTAAACGCGTGTCTCTAGATTAAATCATAATTGAAATAGAATAGATCAAGCCTTATTATTTTGTTTTAGTCATTTGATGATAATAAATGGAGGAGCGGAGCCCCCGTGCTCTCATTATGCCGGCCCCGGCAACCTTACATAAGATTCATCTTGTGCTTAATAGGCTGCGAGAGGCGACACATGCAGCTCGGTCCATTATAATGCAAGGTTGAAATGGGCCGCTCGGCTGCTATCTGCATCTGAGTGTGTTCCCCGCTACCTCTAATCTGCTTATGATAATAAAGGAACAGCGGGGCCCTGCAGCTCTCTGAAAGCAGGCCCCATCCAGCCGGGAATGGCCCTGCATCCACAATCATCCTGAATTAAAGCCGTTGTTTGACAAAAACCAGGAGAAACTGGCGGGGCGGCTCCCTCGGACCACTTGTAAGCCCCCTGCTACACCAGGTTGGGATGGATGCAGCAAATACAGCGAGCAGCACGCTGAGATATCAAAATACTGTTTTGTGGTTGCACAAATTTAAGTGACAGGAGCACTGCAAAAATAAGCGCCAAAAAGAGCAACAATATAACTGAAAAATGAATCTAACAACAGGCGCGCAGGAAGGATGTCCTGTTTGAACTCTAATAAAAGTAACATTAACCAAAAAAACAGTTTCTGAGGTGATATTGGTGCATGTCAGTTCATCCAAATAAAATGTAAATATACACATGCCAAAATCTATAAAATAACAAATTATTTTAAAGGGAAAGAAAATGATCATTTACATAGGCCAATGAGAGAGACAGATTTCAGGTGAAACGGAAATAAACGTGTCTTTTCTTGCCACTAGGGGCCGTACCAGCGGCTGGAGACGCAGCCGGGAATATCATTATCATTAATAAGTCCTGCTTGGAAATAATTGTGGAAAACAGGCTATTTTTCAGACAGCCTAAATGGAGGAATAAAATTGTCCTCAATTTCTGAGGATCATTTTATTAAGACCGGTGAGTCTTTAGGCAGATACTCAAGTTATGGTTTGTTATAATGTTACTACAAATAAATAAATAAAAAGAATTCTTTCCGAAATAGATTTGGCCACATGTTTATTTGGGTTAGTGACACGATAAACTGAAACGAATCAGATTATAGCATAAAGCATAAACGTCTATTAGGTTGTAAAATTGACAAGATGTCGTTCAACATATTAGGCTATAATGAATTAAAATATAAAGTGAGAAAACATGGTAGTCGGTAGAGTAAAATAAAATACATTTCTCTCACAGTCTATTGAAAGCGCATCAATGTGAGTAAAAAATAACCCAGCGTTCTGTTTGATTTGACATTCAAACCTTATATTATTTAACACTGTTGAAAATAAATGGGCTACTCAAAGAGGAAAATAAATAAATTAAATTAAATTGAATCAATTTAACAAATGTCACATCCGATGACCACATGGGCTATATTCTGTCTGCACAAATGATCTCTGTGTATGTTGAGTAGAAAACCAAACCGGCCAACAACAGCTCAGGCAGTCAGTCAAGCTCAGGATGCCATGCGGTGTCATTCCACAACACTGCATGTTTTACATACACACCAACTCAAACACACACTAACATACACACTGACACACACACAAACACACACAGGGCTTCTCCTCTCCACCGCACTCCAACTTACTGCCAGTTTGGGAGTTGTCTTCCTCTCGTCTTGATTGGCAGAAATAAAACAAGATGCTATTTCGCTCAGCCTCCTCCATATCTTCCTCTCGCTTCCCCCGGTGAGGGAGCCTCAACTTGTCCGGGACAGAGCTCCCGACGCCGCCCGAGAAACGTCTATACGGCAACCTCCGCATGTCCCCCCCCCCCTCCCCGGTAGTCCGCGCGGTTTCGATCCAGCAGCCGGCGCGCTTTGACCGGCGTGCAGCCTCGTGGAGCCCCGCTGTCTGTCTGGAGCTCCGCTGTCTTCTTTCCGCGAGCCCTGCAACAAGAAAAGCCGTTTATGGCGACACACAATGTGAAAAGGGGCCGATTTAAAAAGGAGAAGAATGCAAGCAAGAACAACAAAAGTCAGTTATAGCAAAGTCTATGCCTCTCCTCTCCTATCTTCCACCCCCTAGCTTAGCCCACATAATGAGCAGGAAAAAGCTTTATATTTTGTTCACTGGGTATTCACAGATAATTTGAAGCCATTGTTTCTGCCACAGATGGTTCTTTTTAATACAATAACGGTGCTCTTTGTGAATAGCGAGCCCACAATAAAAATCTAAAGCGTCCTCCTGAATAACCATTTTGTTCTCTCTTGTATAGGCAGAACAAAAGCGCCAGTGAGGTAATGGCCTGCCTTATTGAAAGCCTCAGAATGGGGATTTGATAAAGATTTTTTTCGCTCCTTTTTCCTTTTGCACAAAGTACACGGCAATGTCAAAGAGAAACCGACACGGCATGAAAAGGAAAAAGGCTCGAAAAAGTAATCGCTGTTGCAGGTTGCAACGATAATAATAAATAATAATAATAATAATAATAATATTTACATTTCTTAACTTTGTGCAAAAGTCAGAGGTGAGAGGTTGCTTTTGGCGCTGCAGCAGAGCAGGTCAGGTGGATTTTACAATGGAGCTTAAATCCAGAATACATTAGCCTCCAAAGGTCTGCTGTGGATTTGGCACAGTCTCATAATTTTGCATAGGGTGAGTCAAGTTGAGCTTGATATAATTAAGTATTCAGGGTGCATACCCTTGGTGTCTTGCAGAAACCTCCTGTTTCTAATTCTACTCTTTTCACTACAATTGCCCAGAAAATACTCCATGCCCTTAAAGCATTGATAAGGCACTGTGAAATGTCATAAATGCATGGATGTTAATGAGGGGAGAATCAGGTAGACTAATGTAACCTGCTAAGGCAGAGATGCACACCATGCAGGCATTTGTAGTCAACATGTATTAGCTCCTCCAGGATGGATCCTGCAGCCATGTACAAGCCACCTCAGTCTGCCCACGGTTGATGTAATTTGTAATTAACTCATGGCTAATCAATAAAGCGTTTAACAGAAAGCACAATGGACACACAGGGGATGATCCCAAGCCAAACATATTGGATGTCACTGATCGTTACAAGGTGAGGACACCCTGTCTATCACAGGGGTGGAGGGTGAGGTTGGAGGGGAATGCAGCAGGAGACGATAGGGGCACTAGATGAGGGGATGAGGGGTGAGGGGGAGAGAGAAATGAATGGAAGGAAGGAGAGGAGGGCAGAAAGGAGAGAGGGGATAAAGGGGGGAACAATGGAGGACTGGGGAGGTGAGGTGAAGAGAGCAAAGAATCCATTTCAACTCGTCTGGCATAGACACACACACACACACACACACACACACACACACACACAGAATCAGTTTCCTTCTGCAACCGTTATCCCTCAGCCCTAGACCAATCACATGTATCAACAGTGGATTAAGAACAAGGCCTTGCATCTTACAACAGCGTTCGTCACACAGGAAGCATAAAAAACAAACAGATATTTGGCAGTGGCCTTTTAAACGTTTGAACTGTTAGTTTTTATATTTTGCAAATGATTATTTTCTGTAATGTGTAAATTTAAGTCTTAGACAAGAAACTTGACATCTTAAGTAAAATGTAATAACTTAATAATGTATCTAAATAAACAATATTAGAAAGACAAATAAATCTGATTGACACGAGCTGTGACACTGTTTACAAAAGAGTTCGTAAACTTTTGAAGACTAAATCAGTTCATATCATAAGAAAAATGCCTATACACTGACAAAACAACATGAGGCTTTTCAGATGCTAAAATAATTATGTGACATGTGCAAAAGGTGACAAATGCATTTCGGTCATAGCACAATCTTCCCCTGTCATATGAGACTGTACTTTGCTACACGCACCTGCCATTGCTTCCTATACAGCCTGAATTTAAGAGCACAAACCCTTTCACATTTGTTTGAACTGAATCAGTTCCTCCAGCTCCATGTCATTGCAAAGATAAAATATAATATAAATAGGTATTCCAGTTATTCAGCTGACACAATCAATAGTGATAGATGGTTTTTAAATGGCTTTTAAAAATAAATAATCTGCATTATTTTTATAAATAAATTCCCATTTTGCTGAATTTCCATTAGTTCATGAAATCTTTTTCACAGGCTGCAAAAAACTCATCGCCTAGCAGCATTTTTCTGACTAAAACCCTCTTGCACACAGACTGAAACTTTAACATTTCTAGAGTTTAGAAGTTTTCAGCAGCACTAGCCACGATGGCTGAGCAAAAAAGAGCGCCACCTATAGAAATTAAAACAACTGAAAATGAGAAAGACTTCCGTGGACACTGTGTATTCATACACAACATACCCAATGTCTACCCATCATTGAGCGTATAAGGGAATTACATCTACAATGAATAATCCAAAGACACAGAGCTGACAGGTGATCTTTGGAAGTGCAGTCCAGAAACACCACAGCAAAGACCAGATAGGACTAGTCAGTTAGACAGGTTGAGTGAAAAAGAGGAGAGGAAAAGCAACAGAATCGGCGCTAGAGGAAGATTTAAAGCCTCGGAGTCAAACACAAAAGCAGAGAAAGAGAGAGAGGATGACAGAGAGACAGGCAGAGAGAGAGGATCAGTGCTCTCAGTGTGAATAGGCTTAGAAGGAAAGAAATATGACTTTGGCTCTTTATCTGATCAATCTGTGCCATATAGTCTAAATCACAGACATACCACTCATATTAGAGAGCTGGAGCACTTTTTAATTATAAACCCATCCACAGAGGAGAGAGATAGAGAGAGAGGGAGGCACCAGTGGCACCATGAGAGCCTTTAGAAAGACCATCATCATCATCACTGAATGCTAATGCATTTTACATTGAATCTGTCTATTGACATATACATACACACACATTTATGCACACACACACACACATATATGCATACACACTCCAGTTAGCATTTCCATATGCATGAGAGTGGACACATTTGCTGCATCTGTTTTGTGTGTTTTCTTGCAGCTTGCCCTGATGGGAGATCCACAGTGGGCTTTTCTCCCTTTGTGTATCTGCATAGTATTGTGTGTGTGTGTGTGTGTGTGTGTGTGTGTGTGTACATACAGACACATTGACACAGTAATCAGTGAAAAGGGGGGCCCTATTTAAGGAGATGTGGCCAACCAACTGTCAATCATGTCACATGCACAAATATTACACACACACACACACACACACACACACAAATATCCATTCATTAACACTGCTATACTTGCACCTAAATAGCAACTCTGTCAAATGGCTGTTTTGAGGCTGAAAAGTTACAAGATCCATTCATTATTGCATTGGTTTTGGTGGTGGTGGTGGTGGTGGTGGTGGTGGTAACTTATCTAACAATGAGCTTTTGGCCAGAAAATGTTAACATTTTAATACCACGACATTAACATTAGCAACAACATGAATTTAATTCTTAATACTTTTTCAGAACACACAATAATATCACCTACACTAAAGCATTTAAAAATGTTATTATAATATATGTCATGACATACAGTATATCTGCATATTGTTTTTTTCTTACAACAATGCGACTATCGGTTCATGAATCTTTGCTGTTTTAAACCTTGATGAAATAATGCACCAACTAAGCCAACTAAATTTGAAAAAGCATATTTTCCTCTCCAAACTAAGCCAGTATTTTTATACTATAACTATATAAGTTTTTCGACAAAACTCTCCAGAATGGATGAATCTGCAAACGATGGTCTCATGTTTTATCATGCATGCCTGCTCAGACAAGACCGACAGTAAGTAACAAACTAGAGGCCAACTTTCTGTTACTATCAACTCTCTGTGGTCTCTGATCTTGAATGTCAAAATAGAAAATCACACAGCTGTTTATTTAAGTTGTCAGACAACTTTGCAGTATAAAAAAGTGGCTTTCTTAGTGCTGCAGTGCAGTGTTTACTGTACTGTTCACCTGGGTGAAGAGCTTGCATTTATAAGATGCAATCAAATTCCTATTTTATACTCTTTTACTTGTCTGACAGCAGTAAAATATGTCAATGTATACGAGTTTGGCTATATTGAATCAAAATATGTGATCATGAAGAAAAGTAGGTGACAAAGTGAAGGTTTCATTTGCTCATACTCAGCAAAGTAACCAGCCTATGACTGTCCTACTCTACCAGATGATGTAATGCACAACTTTGATGCTGCTTTACAATTTCCGTTGTGGACGGACAACTTTTCAAAAAAGACTTGAAAATGCTAGTGTGGACATAAATTTCCATACATAAACAGCAAATTTATCTGCTGTAGTATGAACATGGTCAGACTCTGAAGTGCAGGACAGTCACTGTAAAGTTGAGGATTAGCTTTAAAGATACGAAAATGCTGACCACCAGAAGGGAGGTGGTTGGTCAGTCCTGCAGCTGTTTGCTCAGGAACCAGGCAGGATGAAAGACACAGCTGTCAGATATTTACAGAACAACACACTTCACTGGCATCTCATTAATGAAGAATGCAACATCGACAATTTAAACAGAGTAGATACAGGAAGTTTCCATTGGTTGCCTCTTGTAAGCCACCATGCTTTTCAGTTATGGTTCATATTAACAGATGACTGTGTTGAAGAAGTCTGGAGTTTTAGGTTGAATATGAGTGTTAATAGATGAATATGGTCAGGCAAAACAGAAACAGATTTGCATTTGCATTTTTCAGCCACACTAAGAGCATGGCTTTAAGGATGGCAATAGCAAATATCTCAACAACTATCGGATGCATATTCATGGTCTCCAGACGATGAATCCTACTGACTTTGGTGATCCACAGACTTTTCCTGTTGGATGGATTGCCATGAAATGTGGTTCAGACATTCATGTCCCCTTTAGGATAAATTGTAATCACTTTGATGATCCACTGAGTCTACTGCCACCATCTGGTCACTAATGACATTCCCATCAGCCATAGCTGTACCTTTTGTTTATTGCTAATTAGCTAATGTTAGCATGCTAACACGCTAAACTAAGATGGCAAACATAAACATTGTACCTGCTAAACATCAGTATGTGGGCATTGTCATTGTGAGCATGTTAGTATGCTGATGCTAGCCTCACAGAGCTGCTAGCAGACCCTTGTTTCTAAACTGCTAATGTACAGTATGTTTGATAATTTTCTTCCCTTTTTGTTTGTCAGATACTTTCAAATAGTAGATAAATCTTTAATTATGAAATTAGAATAATGTATTTAATGAAATGAACCATTTTCATCTCTCTCAGTATCCTCGTCATCTAATTGGCTCTTCCAAGGAAGTCGATAATCATGAGAAAAAAAAGCCACACAGGCTGTAAAAACTGAGGTCTGACAGCTGAGGCAATAACTGCAGATAAATCACACTCATTATACTCAATATACAACTGCAGATGAACAGTAGCATGGTAGTGACACCCCAAAAGCACAAAAGATCTCTCAATAATCGAGAGTGGTATCATCCCCAGGTGCGTAGAGGATGTACTGACTTACAATAACCAGGTACATATAAGAAGCACGTTTCATCAAGAAAATACAATAGTACACTCCATCATGAAAACAAACACCACTCTGAACTAAAAAGAAGATTTACGTGCTACGTTTTCTACATACAGAGATCGGATATACTGTAGGAATAAAACCAAAACACCAATTAAAGAACCAGTTAAACATCACTCTGTAATGAATCAAAAATTTAAACATTTAGAGGATAGAAGTTTAGATTTAAGATTAAATATGAAATTTGGCAGGGTGAATAAGTGAATGCAGTCACTACTACAGACTTAGATGATCTAGATGATGAAAATGACATTTTAGTGGATTTAGTATTTATGGATATTATTTATAATGTTTAAATACTTTACAGGCTAACTTGTACCGTTTAAGGACCACTACATGACAACCAAACCACAATTGGTGACTGATGGTTACTAATGGCTATATCAGATTATTTGACGAATTAAGTGACTGACATTATAAACCAACAAATTACAATGATTATCATCATTGGATTGATCAAATACTAGATGAAAACACAGAGGCATGATCATCAGATCAGCTAAATATTCCACTGACATCGTATTAAAATGATGATTTACATAATAACTCAGTTAATTTGATTGACAGCTAATAATGATCAAAACCAATAATAATAAAAACTGATTATTTATATAATTGACGAGCATCAGAAAATATGATTGATGGCTAATATGCCAGAGCATTTGGTGGCGTTTCAGTACAGAATTAAGCCAAAAACATCTAATCGAAACATCAGATCAGCCAGATTAAGAAGCCTACTTTAAAATATCTTATTCACTGAACTGACTGATGGTTATTAATGATCAAGTCAGATTAGCAGAATGGCTGAAAGGGCAACTCTCGTTATTTGAGTGACTTTTAAAAAATGTGCCCCAGAGCCTGTTACAAGCGGCTGCATCCGCCACACTGAAAAAAGTAGAAAATGAAAACATCTTAGTCTGGTTTGCAGCCATCTGTCACATGGAAAGAAGAACCAAATTATATGACAGATTGACAGTCGCTTGACAACACACAGACACATAGACCAAAGCAGGTTCAGAATGGACAACACACTGCTGCCACAAGTTTGCGCAGGTCAGGATAAATGCTGAAATGGTCAATAGTTTCATTTGCCCAGCTTTTGAGATATCATTGTCTGAGATTTGTGCCTTGACCCCAGAAGTGAATGGAATTTTGGTGTACATGTACTGGTTACTCTGGATCAGAAAAATGTGCATTAAAACTAAGTTGAACAGACCTTTTTCAAAGCACAGGTGTAACTAATAACATAATCATTTGCTGCACTGAATTGCTAGTTATTGGTTCCATTTGTGATTTTACTGCTTTGACAAGTCAAAATTTCTGCTGTGAAATCTGATTCATTTGGAAACGTAACAATTTTATTGGGGGGCTTCCAAAGAGGAGCATGACTGAAAACGTTTGGGAACCACTGCTCTGGATAATCCACACATCTCACTGTAACAGTGAGCAGAACAACTTTTTACTGAATAGTAAATAGTATAGTCCCCATAAAAACTGTTGACTGATTATCCAGAGTAATGGGGACATTGATTGTAGAAAGAAATGTTGCTGATGATTAAATATAATTTCGTAAAAGAGAAAGATGAATTCCTGCACAATGTCGATTCAGAGACCAGAAGTGAGAAAGTATGCTTTTTCATAATTTGAAATATACTCTATAGGCTCAAATTCAAACTCTTTATCCATTTCTATGCCTCTCTCTCACACACTCCTTGATTCTGGAGCTTCTACCCAGTGTTAAAACCCACTCTTAGTAATATACACAGGCCTCAACACACATGTGTCAGACACACGTACACAAACTGCAGCTATATTACACATGTATACATAGCAGATGTTTCACACTCACTCCATCATACACTCATCTCTCTCATCTCTCTCCCGGCCACCGCTGGTTTTGTTTACAGGCCAATTTGAATGAGAATGAATCTCTCTCGGATGTTTCTAGAAAGCGGTCTAATCCACGCAGGCTGCTGCGAGGCCCCAGCCCTTTGTTTGGGATTACTGCAGCTTAGCGCTAGCTAACAATGAGGAGATGAGCAGCTCACCTCATCGCTGCTAATGAAGTGTGGAGAGTCATTTAGCCGCTAGCTAGCTGCTACCAAGCCGGGATGATACCTTCACACATGCCTGCACACACACAGATACATACACACACGTTTGTATTGGTATACATGTGAGGACATTGACTGATGACATTTCTTGTTGAACTTCTTATCCCTCACAGTTACACGCTGAACCACAAGTGTTGCCCTTAAATTTCCTCTTAAGTTGCTTCAAAGTTAGAAATGTACATTACTGCAGACTGTAAAACATTGTCCCAGTCATAGTCTGTATCATGTTTGCTTAAACGCTTAATTGAAGCTGTGGTGGTCATGTTGAGTGAAAAGCACATATCCAAGATGTCATTGTTTATCGCAGCAGCATCCTTCAGATGGAAAATTCCATATGATGTGTGAATTATTTTGATCACATTTCTCTAAAATCTGAATTTTTGGAAAATGTGGAATCTTGACAACATGGTCACATGTAATGACAAACCCACAGGGAGTTATCACCTGACTCTGCTGTTCCCTTTAGCGCTACAGCGCTTAAGAGCAAGTTTTAGCTCACTGTTTAGCTGTCCAGCCCGGAACTTTACTGTTTTGGTTCACTCTCACCGCTCTGATCAGCAAAATCTTTTATTGCAGGTTTAAATAAAGTTCTGTAGATTTGAACATGTATTTATAATGGTAGGATTGTTGCACTGCATTGACAAATCAAATGCATGGAAAACCCACATTCCTGGTAAATTACTTTGTCACGTGAATGGTGTTATGTTCAGTCTGAATGCTCACTAGACAGAAACCTGATTAAAAGACAGCACTCTTGCAAAAAGTTAAAGAACTACTTTCAAGTGTCCGTCGGAAACCAGCAAAAGTGATGTTTTCCTAAGTAGAAAAAATACATGCATCAATGTTCATGCTGACTGGTTTCAATGTGTATGGGGGAGAATATAAGCCATGATCACCAGGGTAAAGAGGCACAGAGGCAACAGGAGAAGCAGGAAGATTTAAGCTTGGCAGAAACACACACAGATAGCAGCGGTCCACACTGAGAGTATGTTGGCTTGTCTTCTGACAAAGTGACTGAGCCTGGCATCTGATTAGCAAGGACTGAGGAGAGGAGAGGATTTTGATCTTTATCCAGGTCTAGGGATGATCATGGCAGGTTCAGACCTTTGTGGTGGACTTGGGTGGTCAGCAAGGGGATGGCAGTGCTTTGGTAATGAACCAGGACATTCCCCTGGCTTTTCACACACACACACACACACACACACACACACACACACACACACACGCACATACATATACACACACAGAGTACACAGTACACCGGTACATATACAAAAGGTTCAACAAAGAGAAGTTTCATTTCTAAGGAACAGTGGTCTGCTGCTGTATGATCAGGATTACTTAATGCAGCGGCTCCTCTAAAATCACTTTACTTTCACCATCTCTAACCATTCTGCTGTCACCTTCACATTATACTGAGTAGCAGAAGAAATTTAACACAACAAAAACACAAGACATTTTTATAATCTGTGACAAGAAAAAGCAAAATAAAACTGCAGACAACCACACAAAATGAAAATAAAATATATAATCTGGAGACTTGCACTACCCTCTGACATGCACTAAACACACTTCACCTTTTCCACCAATCACCTATTTACTGTTACAGTATGGTGTCATGTTTACTGCAGGACATCACCTTGAGAAACTTACATTCCTTACATACACGTAAATATTTGAGTACTGCGTTCATCGTCTATTTAGCATCTGGTTTACTAAACAAGTTAAACAGGGAAATAAATTCCTTCAACAATTCAGAGAGGCTTCGCTGACTGCACAGACAGAATATCTTTAGGACCAGAAAAATACACAAATTCTTCACAAAATAAATTGAGTATATGGTTGTCAAGCACTGCTTTACTTCACTGTTAAAACACCGTAAAAACACTTTTTTTATCTCTTGATCTTTTATTTATTGTTTGACCTATCATATAGGTCAAGGGCCCTCTTTTAGTTCTGCTGCAAGACCAGTAGTCACGATAGGCTATTCAGCCATTAACTTCAAATATTCACCTTCATTCAGGCCCTCAAATAAATGTGTTGGATATCTGAGCTCAGACTGGACTTGAACTATCTGTGGCTAATATTTCCTTGGTCCAACTGGACGCATGTAAAATTCCAACACACACAAAGTTACTGATTGAGTGGGTATGTTTGCTTTTTTGCAACACCAGGCTGCATGTGCTCACACTCACACATACACCAAGTTATTTCATCCTACAGTGTCTCCAGAAGGCCTACAGAATGTCTAACACTCAGAATCACAGAGTCAACAAGCTGTAAAGTGAAGTAGTCATAAATGTTCTGTGTTTATCTTCAGGCTGAGAAACGTAGCACCTCACTGATAATGTGTGTGTGTTTCAGGAAGGCCTCAAACTCTGTGGTCAGAGTGAGTCGTGACTTAACACTCCCTGAACACACACACACACTTGTCTCCATCCTATTTAAACAGTGCCTGTTGAATTTCACAACCAGCTCATAAAGGACGCAGAAATGCATTGAGGTCCACGGGAAAATAAATCAAGGCTGTTTGCCTAACTTGTGTGTGTGTGTGTGTATGCATGTGTGTGAAAGGTAAAGAAAGTGTGACACTCAAAGGCATAATGTTATGGCTGCATGACAAAACTGTGTGAGCATGTGCCTCTTTGCTAGAGACACCATTAAAATAGTATTATCGGTAAGAACATCTTCAGTAAGAAGAAAGAGGCTGTAAAAATGTTTATATCCACCATTTGGTTGTGCACTTAGAATTTGTGCATTCAAACCCTGAATGTGAATGCCAGAAATTCTTGAAAAAATGTCCAAATATTGCAAAAATGAGAAGAAAACGTTATAAAGAGAAGATGCAATTAAAGATGAAAGGTAAAAATGTTTTTTCAGTAAGTAAAGACATTGCTGGACATGCTTTCACTTCTGCTACTGTAGAATCAGCCTGTTACTATCACCCTCCATTAAAGGCCTCCACCAGCCAGAAAACGCAAAAATTAAAGATAAAAAGGGTGGCTGACCAACATGAAGAAATTTGAATTTATTAAAATAAAATCTTTGGTAGAAAACAAGCGATTCTATCATTTACAAGAGTTACAAGTGCTTTTCTCACAGCAGACATTTTGACATGTCACAGTAGGAAAAGATCAGGTGTAAATAAAAAAAAAAAAATGATGGCCATCATGATCTTCCATATAGCTGCTTCAGTTTCAGGATCCTGGTATTGTGCGTGCTGGCTCACTGGGACAACTAGAACATATTATACATCGCTGCAGATTAAACCCACTAGTATATAAAATTCTCAGACTCAGGGCCAGGATACAGTCCAGAATGGATGCAGGCACAGACTACAGCCCCACACAAGGTTATTTTAATACTACATTGGGAGTCTGCATAGAGGGAACATGTTCACATATGTGCAGTTGGCGCATCTATGCTATAATTTGGGCTTCACCACCACTTGGACCAGCTACTTTAGCCAGCCCACTGAAAGTTCTCGTACTTTGATACTTAAGTACATCTTGCTGTTAATACTTCTGTAATGTTACTTTAGGAAAAAATATAGGACTTTTACTTGTAAAGGAGTATTTTTATTTTTTTGTGGTGCTGCTGGTTTTACTTAAGCAAATCATTTCAGTGTTTCTTTCATCGCTGATAGAAACACAGCTCGTGGCACATGCAACAGATGACAACATCTGTCTGTGCTGTGTAAATGAGTGCATGTGTGTCAGTGTGAGCGCTCAACCAGCTGATACATATTGCCAGAATATGTTCATACTTGTGAACTGCTGCCGTGTTTGCTTGTATTTCACAAGTGCATTCCAGTGATTATCATCATGTATGAATGTGAAAGTGTGTGCGTGTGTGTGTTTGCCTTCTCCCGAAGAGCTCCAAGCTGCCGTGTTTTAGCCTCCTATGGTTAACATCTGCTACATTTAGTGCTGCCATGTCGCTCTGTGATACACCTGCCGTCTAATAGAATCAAAATCACACTCTGCCACAGTTTATCATGTAAGACACACACACACACACACACACACACACACACACACACACACACACACACACACACACACACACAGACACAGACACAGAAGGTCATTATTCTGTCAGCCAGTGTACCAACCAGTTGCTGGATTATTTACCACTGAAACCTGTCCTGAACATACAGAACTCAAATATGAAACATTAAAGGACTGTAGACATTACATCTTTAAATTCGCAGTGATATTAACTAAGTTGACATATTCTAATTGTATTAAAAACATGGGTGAATGTTGATGCCAAGAATGACAGATATTTTCCACTGCCAACTGTATGTTTTTCCCTTTCTAATTTATCCTTTTTTGGCATTATATGAGTTTTATGTGTGTGAGTACATGTATGCACTCATTTGCCAATATCTCTGTATCATCACAACATACTGTATACATTTAATCTGACTTGGATCGCATCGAGATAACAAGGCTCCACAAAGAGTGGAACAGCTTTTTGGATGACTTCTTTTTGGACAATTTAAGGGCTTCAGACTTAAACACAGCTGGACTGTTTTGGACTTCAATAATTTCAAAGTACCTAAAAATCACTTGGCTCTCTCTTTCTCACACACAGACAACCATAAAAAAATCCAATCTTCATAACAGCTTTACACCCATTAGCTCTGATGTGGAAAACTAGATGACTCCACTGATGTTCACATCATCAGACCCAGTACCAAATATTTCTGGGCTCCCGAACCCAAACAATGCCAGCATCTGCTGCCGGACCAATTCTTTAATGGAAAACCCTCTCTCTTTTTCTCTCTGTGTCTGTGTCCTTCACTCGGCCATCCAGGCACTAATGTAAATGAAAAGCAGTGGGACAGGGTGTGTTGTTAATGTGTGGACAGGGACAAAAAGCTGGGGTCTGGGGGCATTGTATTGGCCCTGTGACACACATCCCAACCTCAACACACACACTCACCTCCTCCTCCTCCTCTTCCCTCCCCTCCCTCGCCTCTATTGACGGCCCATCAAAATCAATAAAAATGATCTTGGAGTCCATCTACCATTTGGCTGCATCATCTTGGAAGTGCCTTCTTTAGGATATAGCGGCTATACTGTACAATGGGCCAGCCGAGCGTGTGTAATTTGCCATTGATTTCCCCCCTCCTCGCTCTCTCTTCCTGACTCCTTAGCCCCTAGTCACTGCACACAACACAAAAAAACTAACTTCATCATACACCCTGTTAATGCACATGCACAATAACCCTCTTTTCTCCTGCCCTCTGGTAATTTCACTCTTTCTTTATCTTTTTTGCTTTCTCTCTTTTTCCTCCTTTATCTCCAACGTGCTCCGGCCCTATTCATGAAATCTCTTCACAGGTCACTGTTCTTTCACTGCAGTAATGGACGACTTGTGCAAATGTTGTTGTGTGCCCCACCTGTTTTTCCCCCATCTCTCTATGTCCTTTCTTTTTCTGAAGTGATTATCCAACATATTGATGTTGTCAACATCCCATTTCTGAACATTATATGTTTTTTATTTTTATGAGTAATATCTTACTTATCTATTTTTTTTTATTGTATACCATCAACTTTTACCAAACCTCAACATAATATTTAATTTTTATTTTCTTAATCTCAGATCTTTTTTTCATCTTCATTCATCACCTGGTTGAAATGATCACAAACACGATACATTTTATCGGATAACCTTTATGTATGAGTGTAGATATTTTAATACTGCTTGATTGATGTTGTGCACTCATTTTGTAATGCTTTATTTATCTAAAGACACTTACTGATGAATTTGTCACATCATTAAACCTCTAACCAAATGCATCAATATAAGCATGTTTACCTATTTTACCAGCAGTTTATTTAGCAATCATAAAAATGAGGATAAAACAGAAACGTTCAGTTATTGTTCTTGTCCAATCAGCAGATATACTGCATATAATACAATCTGTATCTTAAGTTTACAATATTGACCCAAGATTTTATAATGTTTAACCAAATAAAACAACTAAATAAATGCTGTTTTGGGGGGTTTGTGTCACAAAACTTACTTAACCAAATAACCACTGCAGTATATTCAGTGCATAATGAAGAGTCTTTACTGAATCAAGCTAAAATTATATTCTTGAAGCTGCTTCATGAACCAGAGTGACTCATTGTAGTGTCAATAGGCTAAACAGAAATGAGGAGTCTTTATTATTAACCACCATCACTGCAGATGGATGGTTATACAGTATATCCCTTGGTAAACTGTTGCCTAAACCAAATGTCATGAATCCCCACATACATGTGTCTCTTACAGGCAGTGGTGTAAAGTACATTTACTCAAGTACTGTACTTAAGTACAATTTTGAGGTACTTCTTTACTTGAGTATTTCTTTTTTTTTTTGCTACCTTCTGTTTCACTACAAGTCAAATATTGTACTTTTAACTCCACTACATTTATTTGATAACTTTAGTTACTAGATACTTTGCAGATTCTGATTAATAATACAACATATAATCAATCAATAAATGATATATTATTATAGATTAAGATAAGACTTTATTGATCCCCTGGGGAAATTCACAAGCTACCCAGCAGCATATAAAGTAATTAACATCTGTCTCACCTTTACCAGCTGCAACATTAAAGTGATGTACACATTATCCCATGCAATAACATAATATACATTATTCCCAAATGAGCCATTTTGCATAGTAAGTATTTTTACTCTTGGAACATCAAATATATTTTGATGGTGATACTTTTGTACTTTTACTTCCGTAACATTCTGAATGTATAACTTTTACTTGAGTATTTCTACACTGTGGTATTGCTACTTCTACTTAAGTAAAATATCTGAGTACTTCTTCCACCTCTGCTTACAGGCCCTGTCAGCCCACACAGGTGTTTTAAGTTACTGTGACTGGACCTCTTCTCAGGTTGAAGTGGGGTAGAGCTACAATGATAATTCACTGAGGTCACCAAACACCATGCAACCAAATGTATCAGAGCTGTAAAGTGGCGGGACACCCAACAGTAGAAACAAAAGTGACTCTGCAATTGATTACAAGTCAGAATTTGGGATTTCCTACATATAGAAGATATAAGATTAAACAGCCTTTAAGTTTAAGTCAATTCAAATCTGGTGGACAGACATGTTTGGTCAATCTCCAGTTAATGTGTAACATCACAGGAACATGGCCCAATCAAAAGTAAACAAATTGTACTTACAGTACTGTAAGCATTTAAAAACACTGATATTTGATTTATTTTTTCAGAAAGGGATGTTTCTGAATTATCGAATAAATAATAAACGCTTTGCCATCTTGGTAGCTTGAATGCACAAAGATCAGTAATGATGCATCTTCCCACATCCAACCATCAAAACCACAGTATAACATCAGAGGCAGGGAAATGTAACTCACGTTCTGTACAGACTCACACAGTCCTAAAACTATGATATGTACTGGCTGGTCATCCAAAAAGTTAATTTCAAATAATTTCCTTATCGTGACGATCAAGTAAAGTATTGTCTTGTGTTTGCTTGAGTCTCATATAATTAAGTTTTTTAAAAAAGGGGACGTGAACAAACTTATCTGGCAGGAGTGAAGTCGCTCTGAAGAGACAACCATCAACCTGCCAGTCTATACAGAGACTAGCTTGTGGTGTCACAGAACCTCTCACTAGAGAAAGACATGTTTTCTGTACAGTTAGGACTACAACTAACAATTCTTTTCATTACCAATTAATTTGCCTTTCGATTAATCGTTTGGTCTATAAAACATCAGAAAGCAGTGAATAATGCCCATCACAATATCCTAGAGTACAACAAATGTCTAAAACTTCAAAAATAATTCAATTTACTATGATGTAAGACGAATCCTCACTTTTGAGAATGTGGAACCAGCTGATTTTTGGCATTTTTGCTTGAAAGATTAATTTTCTTCTGATCGATTAATAGACTAATCATTGCAGCTCAGGACATTTGACAGTGAATAAACAAAACAGTTTGCTCCCTGCAATACTTACAGTTTTAAGTGACTGAGTGAAGTACCACTAGTACTAAAACTAGAAAAAGAATTTTATGAAAGCAGCCTTCACACCTCCAATCTCAGATTTTGACCAAGTTATAGGGTCAAGTCTGAAAATATAGAGGGTGCATTCACAATTCACACTTTGAAAACTGGTCTCGACAGGAAAAGTTTCTGATCATGTCGTTGCATTTACATTTTTGTCATTGCTGATGATGTTTCCACTCGATGGTGACATTTTTGTCTGCTTACAGTGATTACCTTTCTAAACTTGGTGATGATGTTTCTCGCCACAGTGATGAAATTTCTACTCACAGCAATGACATTCCTTTACTTGGCGATGAAGTCTCTGAGGTAATTATAACACCTGTTTGTCTGCAGTTTAACTCGCCTGGTGATGGCCTTTATTGGTTGGGTGATGACATGTTTAACCTTCGTGAGGAATGTTTCAAACAGCAGTGACGATGTCTGGAAAGATCTAATTATAAAACCTGTTGTGTATTGGGACAAAGATGTACAACAACATGTTCAACCTAGACCTGAATCTGAAGAGCTTGTTGCACACTGAATCACATGCAACATTCATGTACACACATATATGCTCACACATACATCACACACACACACAGACAGCTGTCAGTCAGTCTTTGAGAGCAGTGTGTTGTTTGTTAAGTCTGACACTCTGCCTTAGCCGCTCTAAGCCTATTACTGTATTCTTTCGCTGCTGTCCACAACACACACACAAACATACACACACAGTGGTGCTATCACTAAGACCTTATTCAATAAGCCTATAGCATATCCTCCAACCATATCGCACATCATTCTCCCTACAAACACACCGTCTGTCTCATACACACACACACACACACACACACAAACTATATCTAAATCTTTTTTTTCCCGAGTTGTCGTCACTGTTTGTTGAGAGTATCATTTACAGCCAAGGTGTTTGAAGAAAGACACCTCTCCTGTGGCATGGTGTATGAGTGTGTGTGTGTGTCTCTTTAGAGTGGGGCTTTGCTGCTCCTGACACCGTTATCAGCTCTAGTCGAATGTATTTCTTATCGAGGTGGAGGTGTGGAGAGGGGGGGGGACGACCGACAATACAAGCTTATCAAACGTCCTCAGCCACGATTCGGCCTGTCACTCAAGACCAACGTGCACGCTCACACATGCACACACACACACACACACACGCACACACATATACAAAAACACACAGACAGCAGGCCCTTTTTGATTGATAGATGGCTTTCCCAACAAATAGAAAGCTGGGATCAACATCCTCGTGGCCCCTTTTTACCTTACACACACTTATGCAGTGGCATAACGTGTGTGCGCATGCGTGTGTGTGTGTGTGTGTGTGTGTGTGAGAGAGAGCGAGAGAAACATTCCAGAGTAACAAAGGTGGGATTAGGGATGCATTAGTTGGCTGTGGAGCGAGAGGCCTGTCAATAACAGCAGCCAGAATAAACCCTGAAACCTCGATAAGAAGACAAAGGCTGAGCCAGATAGCAGCAAGCAGAGAGAGAGAGAGAGGGAGGGAGGGAGAGAAGGATCAATAGAGGGAGAGAGGAGGGGTGAGAGAGAGAGATGGATGGATGGAGAGGCAGAGAGGGGATCAATATCAAGAGAGACAGGAGGAGAGAAAGTTTTCACAAAGACAACTGAGATGAGGGTGAGGTTGGGTGAGGATAAAGGGAATGAGGGAGAGGAGGATATGGATTGAAGGCTGGAGGAGAAGATGCTAAGAGTTGGGATGTAGGTAAGAAGCAGGGTTTGACTGAGATGGGTCGATAATGATAGCAGTAATGTTGTTTTACATCCTGCTGCAGTCAAAAGTTTGAGGTCATTTTTTATTTAATTTGTTTGTATGAATAGAGAAACAGGACACATGTACTCTTTAAAAAAAATAATGTATCTGTGAGACTTACCAACTTAGAAGTTGTTAAATAGTCTTTATAAACTTCTGCTGTTAGGATTAGGAGGCCTCTTGTCTGAGTGGCTGCCAAATAGTCTGTATTTCTACTACACATCTCCTTTCACTTCACTTTCAGTAACATAAACAACAAAACATAGAAATAACTAAAACATGCTTTCACATGCTTTCTTTGTTTGTAAAATCATTATTTCCTTGTATTAATGTCAATCCCATCCGTGTAATTCCACATTTGAGCTTAGCTGCTTGTCCACCTCAGCTGGAGCTCCAGCAGGCTATGTAATGACGCTTTTCCCGGTCAGGAACTTTTTCAGGAACTCTGCCTGCATTTCTAACAGAGGAAACGAGGCTCTAAATTTAGCTGCTGGCCCATAGTCGTGGCCCCCCAAAAGGCCTTAGATCCTTTCGAGACACAGTTTGCTGTAATGAGTTTCACTGATTGGTCAAAGGCAAGCCTCGAGACTGTTACAACCACCCTGTTTCCACCGCAGGAACTTTTCCAAGGCCCAGGAGTTGTAGCTACATTTCGAACAGAGGAACCAGGGTACAAATTTAGTCTTCAGCCATAGTTTGTGGCCACAAAAAAGTGCTTGCACTGGGGGTAGTACTTTTCGATGGCCCAAGGAATATCAGGGTGGAGTTTGCAGTACTGACCATCACTTACTGGTCAAACACAAACCTGAAGGACGCTACATCTTTTGTAAAGTACACCATGGTTTCTTTCACTGATTGATTGAAATGGCAGATTGGGATGTTTCTGTAATTAACTCACCAGACGTCCTCCGAGGACAGCACAGAGAAACAGCGTTCACTGTCTTATGCCAAAGGATGCATACACTCTTTTTAGTGCTTTTACCTGTGACACAGTGAAAACCAAAGCAGTGAGCAAATGTTATTCTCAGAGGATCCTCAATCACATGGTAGCAGTCCGTTCTTTCTTCACTGAAAAAAATTCTGCTATTAGGGTGCCGTTATACCACTTACTTCAAATGCAGTTTTAGTTTAGATGAATGTAGTAGTACCAAGAACAAGTATGAATCAAGACAATTATTTGGCTTTCATTTAAAACTATGTCACTTGTACAGTAGAGAAGAATTTTCCATATGTTTTACAAAAAAAAAAGATTGTAGGCCATATTTCTAAACTATTAAGATCAATATCTTACAGACGACAGGATGGTCATGTCAACTAGATACCATGGTACAAAAACCGTTACGCAGAGAAGATCCAACTTCATGTGAAACTAGAATAAAGTTGACATCCAGCTGAGGCCTGATAAGCTGTGTTTTGATGGAAAAGGAGCTAAATAACTCGCCTGTATGCTATTTATCAGCCTGCCAGAGACATGACATCTTGAATCTGTGGTTGAAGAGTGGTGGGCTCTGAGTCAAAACAATCCTACAGAGGCTTGAACCAATGACAACAGGGCGGCAGGCAGCGGCGGGTGGGGAGGGGCGTGTAATTGTTTCACCGGCTCTCATTAATTAATTTCCCTCCTTCATTTATAGTGGAAACACTACATAGGTCTGGGAGCTATAGGTAATGATTCAGCGGGAGAGACATGAATACTGAGAGAGAGAGAGACATGGAGAAAGCACAGAAAAGAGAAAGTGCGTCCTGTTCCCGTCAGCGTGGCAGCGAGCAGCTAGCTGTCACACAAAGACACAATGAGGCCCGGCAACAAACAGCCACTTAAAAAACAGCCTGGCAACAGAGAGCAAATTCAATTAGAGAAGTAATTAGTAGATACAGGGCCAGGCAGCGGGCTGCTGCAACGCCACAACACAGGAATTAATAGGCACGGATAGGAGGAGGACGCTGTCATAATTAAGAGGCAATCACCTATGTCAATGAATACCTAAAAAAAACACAGCCCCCCAACGCAAAACTATTAATTCAGTGATCAAAAAATATTTCAGGAGATGATTAATACAGCAAATTCATTTTAAAAGACTAATTTCTGGAAAGATAGCAAGACAATTGCACATAATGTACTCCGCCTGGCATTTATATTGCTAATTAAATTTTTTCTTTCTGATAATTTGTGGAAGGATTGCTCTTCTCTGTCTTTCTCTCTTGTGCATGTGTGTGTGTGTGTGTGTGTGTGTGTGTATGTGTTTGCTTCTTCTAGAGTTATGAACCAATGGAGGCAGTGTTGCAGCAGTAAATACACTGCAGAGGCTGTCGAACGGAGCTGTGTCTCGAAACGCCTCAGGCAAAACGCTGCCACGCATGGATGAAAAAAACAACATGAACACAAAAAAAAAAACAACACAAAAAACTTGCCATTTCTTTCCTTCTTCAACTCTGCAACACCCCCATTTATCTCCCCCTCAACACCACCACCACCTCCCCCACAACTCCACAGATACAAAAGACCTAGCAATTAAATTAGATGATAAGGACGTGAAATAAATCAGCAGTTTATTGATTGATTTGTCTCTCTCTTGGGGTGGGGGTGGAGGGCGGTGTCAGCTATCATTTCACACCAACAGCTCCTCTATCACTAACTAATTACTCTGTTTCTAAAATCCCTCAGATGAGACACCAAGGTTTCATAGAGGCTTTGCAAACAAGAAAAACACACATACATAGAACCGAAGAGAGACGGAGGGATCTGAAGGATTAGAGAATCATCAGAGAGTGTAAACAACAAGAGAAAGGCTTCTTCTGGATAGCCTTGGTATCTAACATGCGGTAAGTGATGGGATTGTTTGTCTTTTGGCCTGATGTTTCTGTCAGCGCCATCAGTGTAGAAGTCCTGATGCTGTCGGAAAGTCATTAATCTAAACAATAACCACCAAGCTGCCCAGAGAAGCTACAGTGTGAATCTAATCCAAGGTTTCTGGTACATCTCGACATCTGAATGGAATACACCTAAACACAACGTGAACTCAATAATAAACATATGCAAGTTTACTGGCCACACAACTGCAATATGTACAGACCGAGATACAGTAGCTCAACACTACAAAGTAAAATGCAACATCTGTAACTTTATATGTCTTCATAATGAAGACAAAAATGATGAAGGTATTTATAGGTGGTCACTTCACTTCACTGTCCCTTCAAGGGAAACCTGCCTTGCAGTAGCCACTACAAAATACATCACAATACATGCAGTACATAAATACTTTAATAAATATAACCCCAAAAAACAGAAACCACCATAAAATAAACAAGCTGAAAAAGCTAGATGCAGGAACCCAAGAAAACAAAAGAAATGAATGTAATGCAATAACTTCTTATTATTATAATGTATTGCAATACTCCATGACAATTGAGAAAGTAAATGGATGTTGAGTTTAGATTTAATTTTTTGTCAAACTGTCAAGGATGAACTCTCACGCACATGGAACATAATAGTGCAAAGAACAAAGAGAATTTTGAATCTGCTTATTTTTATTTTAGACAGCTTAAGCCATCTAGAACTGTGGTTCCCAACATTTCTGGTTTCTGATCCCTTAAAATGTAACAGTGTCTGTTTGCGACCCCTTGTCACAGGTTGCATATGTCTATGAGTTATGAGCAGTGATTCTCCCATCGAAACATAGTATTTCAGTATTGCCTGAATTTTCAAAAAAAATGAATATAAATTTATGCAGAAGAGCGATGTTTTTTCCCCCTTCTTTCACTTCCGATTAATCGTCTTACCTTTCCTCAGATTTATCTTGTGACCCATTGGGGGAGCCATGATCCAGAGTTGGGAGCCACTGTTCTATACAAACAGTACATATCAAACAAATACCAAACAAACTTCTGCGCCCAATGTTTTTTCCTACTGTTTGCTGCTGAATTTAGTTCCCATAAAGTGTCTAACTGACTTTAAGTCCACACACCCAGACTTATGTAAAGCTACAAACCATTTTGCGTTTTGTAAATATTCTGGTCTGCTTATTTTATGCATACTCATGAAATAAAAAGACCAGAAGTGAAAGCTCTAGTAGAATTAAATGAATGAAACAATAACAAAATAACAAAAAAACAAAAAACAAATTGACCTCTAACCTTACTGTTAAGTATGTAAAAACAAACACGTGCTGGTGCTTTTAACCTGGGGATTTTGCATTTTGAGCCTCCTGAAAGAACACTAAACCAATATAGACAGAAAAATTGTGGATGAAAACTATTTGCCTCAACAGTCTGAATTTCCACACCAAAAGAAAAATACCTTCACATTTTATTTCATCTTCTATGAGGAAATGAAAAGCAAGGCCCACGTTGAGGGGGAGCAGGCTGTGATGATGAACTGAATTTCCACATCCACATCTTTTAAATACAGATTTAGTTTCTCTGGCTCTGTTAAAAAATGGAGGAAGATCTCCATATGCAGAATTTACATATTCATCTGTGACAGTTGGGGGTTATTTGGAGCCCCATTTTGGAGTGATGTGAGAAAAAAAATATCCACTTAGCCATATCATTTCCTACGATCGGGACTCATAAGCCTAGCAATAGGCTGAGAGAGGAGGATAACACTAATATGGCCTCAGATTTCTATGTGGGACTAGTTAATGCTATTTACTGAGGAAGGTAGATGATCGACTGGGGAGCAGAGAGAAGAAGGAAGGGAAAGAGATGGACATTAAGTGGCCTTCGGAGTCTGTTGCCGCTGCTTTAAGAGCCAATTACCAGGCTAATGGAGTTAATGCCAGAGATGAGATGGGCTCGGGAGATGAGAGGAGAGAGAGGAGAGAGGATAGCGGGGATGCCTGACACTGAGACAAACTACAGCAGAGAGAACGATTAGTGTTTGTTAATCTGATGGGCAAATCATTAATCAAACATACTGTAACACATCAGGAAAGAAACCAAAACGGTTTGGAGGGGCAAGGAAACGCGCCACAAAACACATACGGACAAGATCTGTCTCGGTTGCATGATCCGTCATGTTAGGCTGCAGATTAAAAGTGTGATCTCCGGGCTTATAAACGATTTAGCCAATTACCAACGTTATCTAAAAACGCTTTAATTTGCCATTCAGAGCTGCAACAGGGGCCCTCGGAGCCGTCAATGAGGGTGATTAGAGCCCAGATTGCAGCTTCGAAAGGCCCCAAACATCTGCTGTCAGAGTGACTTGGAGACGTCAACTCAGGAAAAAACTCCTCTTCAGAGCCTGGCATCTGATTAGTGTGGAGAAGACGGGGAGAGGAGAGGAGAGGAGAGGAGAGGAGAGGAGAGGAGAGGAGAGGAGAGGAGGGAAGAGAAGAAGAGGATGAGATTAGAAAAGAGAGGAAAGAAGAGGTGGAAAGACCTGAGTTGGTCGGCTGCCAGCTAGCTCAGTGTGACAGGGAAGGCCCATCTGCGCTCCCCGACACTCAGGATGGCAGATGTAGAAGCAGATTGATTTTCATTCAGCTGTCATGATACACAAGTGGAAAAAAAACACTCACACACACACACACACACACACACACACACACACACACACTCGTGGCGTTTGAGAGCTCTGTCAAGTGCCTGGGCTGCTGTTGACTGTCGGTCTGCCAAGTTGTTTCTCTCCTTCCTGTCATTTCCTCATTCTCTATCCCTCTCTCTCTCTCTCCCTCTCTCTTCCTCCTTCTGTCTCTCTCAACGAGCGCTAGCAGAATCTAAACGCCACATCTGGCGCTCAAATTAAATCATTTACAGTCCATAGAGAGAAGCGACGTTTAGTGACAATACAGCCGGTGGGGAATCAGTGTGTTTTCTCTAAGCTCTGACACCATCGTCTCCTCTGGCATCTGATTAGATGTCATCGTGGCGCTGTTCAGATGTGCGAGACGTGTTTTCTTGCTGCACGTTAAAAATCGAAGAGGTTGAAAATGTCATGGAGGGAGCTGATCATCTGGTGGTGTCGCCTCTGACACCTGCACTCCTTTCTCTCCATGTCACGGCTCACATCTCTGGGTCTCTTAACTTCAACAGATTTTTTTTTTTTCCTCGGGGGGGGGTTTGCAAAACTGTGTGACTGAAGGTTACTAAAGACTATTTTCTTATTCAGGGTCACTTAGGTGTTGGTTTGAAATAATGAGCAGGGTACAAAAGAGAGGATCATTTGGGTTTCATTGCCTGTGGTAAGATCTGCAGGTCCTCACAGGTCTTTAGACCCAATAGGAAACAGGCCTGTGGAAAATCTGTCCACACCCACAGAGACCTGATCCGAAAGGGACCTGAGGACAGTCAGACCCTCTCCTAATAGACGCAAGGATAATTGACTCCAATAGAGAGGGAACACTAACACTGGCAGCAGCGTGATGCTCATCCAATTAACAAGCTGCCACAGTCAAACAGAGCAGTAACACGTCATTTTTCCTGCACTTCACACGCTTTGTTTTTGTGTCAAAATATTATCATGTGCCATGTGATCAGAGATGATTGTGGGTTCACTTGGGTCCACTCAGGTATTGGATATATTGACACAAAGATCTGAGACGCACAGCAATACACCAGGTCACACCGATTAGACTGAATATAATTTCCAGCTCCAACTCCAGTGCCACAAGTGACCAGACATTTGCAACTGAAAGGTCATTTGAAGTGGAAGGCTTTTCTCCCCCTGAGTCTCCCCCCTTCACTGAAGGCCAAGACCTTGGTCCAGACCTGTTTGAACCTCTAGCTAATGTTAGAAAGGGTTCAGCACATGCAGCAGAGGCAACAGAGATTGATAGGATAGAAGGTGTGTCTGAGTGGTGTCAAGGATGGAAATTTGCCACAAACACTGCAAACTACTACTGCTACAACTACTACTACTACTACTACTACTACTACTACTACTGGTGGTACTGCTACTACTACACTTAAGTGCTCTCTCTCCATCTCTTGATCCCTTTTCAAAATAAAACTTTGAACAAGTGCCTGGAATTCTACCATCTGTGGTGGTCAGAAAGTCAGTCCAGTATCCCCAGGAATTACATCCATATTGGACAATTCTGTAACTCACAGACCACACTCAAGTTTGTGAAGGTCAGGGTGGCTGGAAAGGCGTGACGTGTGTCTGACTTTCATGCAGGAGACCGGAGTACACATCCTATCAAAGAATTTAAATAAATGTTTGTTTGTTTTTACTAACCATAATCAGTATTTTTCCTTAAAAATAACAAGTGTTTTAGTTGTCTAACCCTAACCATAGTTTATTTTGCAGTAACCACAATCTCTCTTTAACCTTAACCATACCATAGCATGTGCAGATATTGTAGAAAGTGAAAACACAATCCAGGGTTTTGCAGAATCATCCAATATCAATGTCTTATTAGGAGGGCGTGGCCCAGATGAGACTGAATGTAACGTTGCCTTGCACTTCAGGGGAGTGGTGTACAAAGTAATGACAGATATTCTTGGAGTCTAGAGGACACAGTTACTCTTTTCTCTGGAAAAGGGGAAAAAAAACTGCTGTGGCAATGAACACTATAGAGAAGGTCCACAATGAGTTGATAGTATAATAAAGTGCCCCTACATCTCATCTACTCAAAAATGTGGATTCAAAGTTAGGTTTCTCTAAGAAAATCTTTAAAACCTGGATAAGTAATTAGACAGCTGTGTCTTTTAAATTACAGCCCTTTTCCCCTTGCATATGATAGATAACAGTTTTAATAGCTTCTTTGGTCTCGTACACTGCAAAATAACATCCATCTTCACAAGTTGTTTGGCTTTAAAGACTTACAAAATACAGTGTATTAATCAAAATTAGGAAACATGCTCCCAGTGCAGGTTTTCTTTTTATCGGTAGTTTGTGGGGCATTTTCGTCTTTATTTTGATAGTGACCAGAAGAGACGTGACAGGAAATGAGGGAAGATATTACATGCAACACCTTGAACACATGGACCATGGTCATGATCTTAAACCCCAAGGACATCAGGGGGCCCCAATTCGTGGTTTTAGTGTTATTTTCTAGAAATATATAATAAATATGTAAAAACAAGACAGAATAAGGCAGATCAATCAAGAAAAATTGCTTTTGGTTTTTAGAAAATGCTTCAAACAACTTGATTTGAATTTAAATGTAATAATCCACCCCATTAGCAGCTTATTTCTAGCTTGTCTAAAGAAAACAAGATTTCAGGACTCAATAATAGACTAAATGACTTGTTAAAACACAGATTTACTCTATAAAAAGGTATCACAGCAATGCAGTTCCATTAAAAGCACAAAACACATTTTCCCATGACAACTGCTGTGCATAATCTGTCTACACACTCTAAAAGTGAACAATAATGACCACTGGGGTTCTGTCAATCAGCCAATACTGACACTAATAAAACATTCCACTCCCTGCTAATCACATTCAACTGTCATTAACTTCTGCTCTATCAATGGCTGATTCAGGCCTAATAAAATCATAAAACATTTCTCCTTTTTTTCAAAATTTCATAAACATGTCATTTTAGAGATTTTGGGAAGCCTCATAGAAGGCTATTGACTGGTAGCTCAGCCTGGGAACGGACTGACTCCTGTGAAATCCCTATAAAATATGAGACTGGTGGTCATCCATCATTATGGTCAGACAGCACAGGCCTTTGTTTGTCCGGCACCGGCCAGCACTGGACTGGTCTGGCTACTTAAGAGACCATAGTGTGTGTGTGTGTGTGTGTGTGTGTGTGTGTGTGTGTGTGAGAGAGTGAGAGAGTTGGAGAGAGAGACAGCTGAAACAGAAAGTGTGAAACAGAAAGCAGTGTGTGCGTGAGAGTGTGTGAATGTGTGAGAGAGGGAAGCAGTTGACCTGGTGTCAATTAGGAGCCCATATCATTCCATTCCCCAGGGGCGAGGCCGACTCTGAAACATTAAATCATTTCATTCACTTCAAACCGATCCTGCTGTTTCCCTCCTCACACTGCATGCGTCTGAAAGCTCCGGCTGCCTGCTGGTTTGGCGACATTTTCGCTAAACTGTGGATGAAAGTAGCTTAAATCTCAGCGGCTTCGATACTGCATTAATGCCTCGTTTAGCAAGCAAAGAGGAGAAAGAGCAATAATCCTTCAACAGATGCACGAAATGTTTCAGTAAATTGATTATGTGATCAACTTACTGCTGTTAATTTGGTTTATTTAGAGGAAAGCAGGGAAGCAATGGAAGTAAATCTACAGCAACTCAAGTTTAACACATTTCTCTGCAGAGTAATTTACCTAGATAATATACTGCCTTCCCGTTAAAGGCTGACATTAAACACAAGTTAAATTCATGGATAAAAGAGTACTAGACAGATGTAAGTAATTGTTTTTATACCTTCTATGAATGCTGCATTTTTATTGTCATTTATTTGTATTAGATAGCAAAATATCTCAAAAATGTAATGAAATTTGGTGGAAAAGTCAAACACAAATCCAGATTGTTTTCACAAGAATTCTTAATATAGTTTATTTTGTAAACATTTGTTATATTTCCATTCACTATTGCACTACTTGGGTTTAAAATGTTTTGCACATGTGTGCTATTATTGTCACTTTTGATGTAGATCAAAATGTTTCTATTAGTCAAATAAATTTAGAAGATTGTGTAGTCTCGGGCGTAGGTATACACTCTCTGAGTGCTTTCTATTGCTTACATTGGTTTTGGTCTGCCTTATTATGATCATCAGATGGAGACTATACTGCAATTTACCATTTTTTACTGTCAGATGGTATTACCTATAGTATCTATAAAGAATCCCCAAAACATGATAAGTCACTTAACAGTGTAAGTGAATTCAACAGTCTGAAATCGGTGATTGTCTCAGCTGCCAATGTCAACAAGCTTTTGAAAAACAGAGGCCTCTATTGGGTGAAAATCTGAGATTTAAAAAAAAAGATTCCTCAAAATAAAACCTCACCACAACTGAGACTACGTTACATGACTGGTTCTCCTTGAATCGTGATCAGTAAAAGCTAGAAAAGTGAAAACACAAGGTGTAATGATGGGGTGCATTGGTGTGTTTAGCTTGTGTGTATCATCCTGTTCAGCAGCTGCTTTTCACAGAAATGTGTCATTTCCAGCACGTCCAGCGTGAGGGGCGACACATGTTGATGTAATGTACTTCCAACAATAGCTGAAGAAGCGTTAATGGAAAACCATGTTGACAAAGCAGGAAATGTTAATAATGTAATGTACACACATCATGCTAAGCTTTCACTAACAGTAATTAGTGCAAACTAGTGAGTATAGTATCCAACATTAAAGAAATACCAACAAAGTGCTCAGACATCCAAAATAAAACAGCTTTAATATCATGTTTTACTATTCAAATTTACTCCAGCTAAGATGTTAATCAAGTTTGCATGAACACACACATACACACATGCATTTAGAAAGTATCACACACACTTGGGCATTGTTAAACTTCATGCAAATTCTCAAACTGATTTAGTAATAAATCCCATATTTCCGATTGTTGTTTGTTGGTGGCAGACTCCAAATCAGCTTTTCCATAAAATCCTCTCTGACAAAATGTGACAAACTATTGTTGTTCTTTGTCTCCATATCACTCTAATCCTCTTTCTCTCTCTCTCTGTCTCTCCATCCCTCCATCCGCACTCCCCAACCGCAGGGAAAGGCCTCAGTACTGACCGCGGTGAGCACACACACACACACACACACACACACACACACACACACACACATACACACAGCTATGGTCGGCTCTGTGGGTCTTACTGGGGGGCTAAGCTGTGTGGTCACATTTATTTTACATATGTGTGTGTTTCCGTGTTAAATGGGAAGTTGGCCTGGGTGTCACTGGGTTTTGGCTGTTGGGCAGTGTGTGTGTGTGTGTGTATGTGGCAACAGTAGATGGACTTGGCCGGACTTAGGAGAAGGCTAGCCGGATTTGACTATTCTGACTGTGTGTGTGTGTGTGTGTGTGTGTGTAACATGTTGGCACATGCTCAGGTTGATTGGGTTCGCTGTATGCATACATGTGCATGCCTGCATCCGTGTGTGTGTGTGGGGGGGGGGTTGGCCGTTGTTGTAGGTATGCTGCAGATCAGTTTAAGCCTTATAAACCTATTGTTGTGCAATAAAACCATCCTCTCATCTCTTATAACCTCTTTGTTTGATAGTCTATCCATGCTTCTGCAAATATGCACACACACACTGAGGTCTAATACTATAATACACTGCTGTAGGCAGAACTGTGTGGTGCCTCCATGCCTCCATTTTTTCAAATTAAGGTATTAAAACCAAAAACAAAAAAATACATGTTTCTTGATTTTGTTTAGGTTTTACTTTGGTTTCAGGGATTTAGAGTCATGGAACTGATTTCACAAATCAATCAACAAGCTTTGGGCTCACTTTCTAAACATTTCATGAGGATCTACTGAGCTACTCTGTGTTACTGATGCTGCTTTCACACATAAACCCAATGTTTGATGCAGTAAAAACCAGTACTGCAGCTGTAGTCCGACACACATCTCTGAATAAACTAAAGAATTAACAGTGGTGTCTCCAATAGAAATGGATTTACCAAACAAAGTGTCAACATGGCAGACAGAGAAGATGAAGTGATATAAATTTTTAGGATACATCTAACTGCCTGTCTGCCTTTTGGTGCTGGGCAGGTAGTGTACAGTGGGTTTACAGTGGGCACAGAGCTTTTTCCCCCTACTATAAACAGCTGCCTGCTGCGTCTTAAAACGACGCTGATGAGAGCGGTGAGAGTGAACCCAAACATTAAAGTTGCAGGAAGTAAAACCAGAACAATGTATTAAAGGATGCTAAAAAGTTCAGTAGAGCTGTGGGAGTTGGTGACAGTTCTCTGTGTTGGGGTGAATTGTCCCTTTAAATAACCAAATGGTAATCCAGTAGTTAGTTAATAAAATGTTCATCCTTTCATACCTAAGATGAGCATTGTCAGACAAACTCTACTCTACACACAAAAACTCTGGGAAATGGATGTTAATTTATTCTGACTGACAGCAAAATGGTTTTATCAAAGTCACTATAGTGTCCGTATGTTTAATAATCACAGACAAATCTTTACAACTTCCCAGTGATTTTATAATTTTGTATCATCTTTCCATGAGAAAGCTGTACTGTATCACATATGTCACTGAGTAGAGACAGTTTTTCTTTCCATGTGAAGATATTTTATGTGATAATCAACAACATTTTCATAGAGACAGAAATCTGTTTCTTTAACTCTCACTGATAATTAATATAATAATGAAACTGCATAAGCTGGACTTAATTAACAGGTGATCTCTGGGAAGCGAAATATTGAAACACAAAAACAATAAAAGCATAGCATAGATAGAGACCAAACAAATAACCTGATCTTGCATAATTTAAGATGTTAATTATAGCCATTAAACAAAACTGTAAGACAAATTACAATTCAGTAATGATCAATGAAGCTTCACATTCTCGTTCATAGTGCTCTCACACTTTTATCAATCAAACCTTTGTATCCAGATTACAACACTGATCTCCAAAATTGTTTCCATGCACTAATAAACTTTAATGAAGCTAAAGTGTCAAGAAGTATGTGTTTATTCCCCCAACTTCTCAGAAACCTCCCTGAGCTGTAGTTGCTGTGAAGTCTCCTCGTCAGTAAACTAACGCTGCACTGATTAAAGTGGATTTAGAGCTTGTTGCATTTGATCAAAGTCCAGCTGATATCAGAATCGCAGACCGGCTAAGCTCTCAAAGCCAAATCCATAATAATACTCTTACACCACCCACAACAAAGAGACAGCCAACACAAGTAAATAAACATAGGCAGAAAATATCATTTGAGGACCCCTCCCATCTGAGTAAAATAATACCGCTGAATACAAACTGCCATAATTGGTAGGAGAATTAGTTTGATAAGATATGGGAGTTGGACAATAAATCCATTCAGCTCATCTGTCTACTATTGAAGCTTTTGAAGAAAAGTGTTATTTGTCCTTGATGGTGTGTCACAAAGATTAGTGTCACACAGAGTTATGGATTTGTAAAATTATTTTACTTTATTTTTTATTGATCTCTTAACTGCTTGAAAGAAAGTCAACAGTGTAAAAAGCTTTAGGTTTCCGACCAAAAATAGCATTATGATAACAAGATGCAAGTTTGATTGTGTTTGCATATTGGTGTTTTGGTGTGGTGGCTTTATTAGCTGAGCTGCATCTTCAAAAGCAGTTTTGTAAAACCTGTAGGCAGGACTTTAAGCTCCCTTAATGTGCTGCATCCAACTTCACCGTTTTTCTCTCTTAACACTACCCTGAACACCAGCTGCACAGCAGGAATGGTGAAACTCTAGTGTGTAATGTCTTAATGTACAATAAAAAGAGATGCAACCTCTAAAAGAAATGCACTCACACACTCCTCTATCCCATCCACATTTGCTTCTCCTCCTCTTAGGGAGCAGAAAAGTTTTCTCCGTCAGCCTCTTAACTGTCTGGCCTTCAGCTACATTACCCTCTTTTCCTTCTCCCTCCACCTATCCCTCCATCACATCTTAATGTGTTTGATAAAACGTCAGGCATAGAGGGAAGGGCACAAGGCGGATGATGTGCATTTTTGGCCAAAACAGGCATCAGCTAAAGGACGAGGATAAAAGGCTGAGTCTGCTCTGTCTATCTATCCGAGTCTGTCCGTCCACTCGTTGCATTAAGAAGCCGTCCGGCTTCTTTTCAAAGCCAGCCACTCTCGTGGGACCGCTGCATCTCAGGGCTTTTGTCCCCCCTCAATCTCCCCATCCCACCACCACAGCCACCCACCCCCGCCTCTCAGCCCGCTGCTGAGTGTCTGTAATGGCCCAGACGAGGAGGGGGGGAAACTAAGGAAGTGAGAGAAATGGAGGAATGGAGGAAGAAAAAGAGAGCGAGCGGGAGGAACTGGAGGGTGAAGGAGGGAAGAGACAAAAGGAGAAGAGAGGAAAGTGAAGGAGAGAGTGGTGGCAGAGGAGAGAGAAGAGACACAGGAGCGAGATGCTCGGGGGGAAAAGGAGGCCGAGTCTTTAGGAGGAAGCCAGGCGGCACTAAGCATCTCTGTCGCTGCCCAATCAGGCCTGCCTTCCCCCTGGCCATGAAAACCTTCCATCCTCCCCCGCACCGCATCCCGTCCTGACCACGCTGCACTCCTCTCCTCCCCTGTCCACTTCGTCCTCTCATCCTCAACACACTCACACTTTCATTTGGATTTGCTACACTTGTAAGGACTCTCCATTGGATTACTTTAAACCTATTGAAACAGAGGCTGTCTTTCACTCTCTTTATTTATAGGCTTCTGGTGTGGTCACTACATGTCTCAGTTGTTATAATGAGGACAAGTTAGGCTACTCAGGAATGCCATCATTCGGCATGTGTGTGGTACTATGCATGTTCTTGAGTACTTTTTATGAGAAGAATCTTAAAAAATATAATCATAAAAGTACCTTTTATGAAAGTTTTTTGTTGCAGTTTACATCCAGAGGGTTGAAGGGTTAAAGGTGCTCAGTGTCACATTTAAAATTAGTATTTTACTATATTACTTTGGAGACATAAGTACAATTTCCAATATACAAAAATGTGAGCACTCATAAAAACAGCAACAGTCTTTACACTGCATAATTTTGGATTTGGTGCAAAATCTTTGGATGAGGGTGCTGTCCTTCCAGGGTATAAAATCTTTGTCCTCTTCACTAAATTCAGACTGAGACAAGTTGCAACAACTTCTTTGCTTCACTATGTGATGGGCCATGAGAATTGTATCTTCATTTTGACATCCTTAACAGTCTTCCCTAGCACACAGACAAATTAGTTACACCAAGTTAATAATACTTAACACAGATATATTGATGTTTAAAAATTATATTTATAAGACAAAGGAACAAAAACTCCACTTGGGCTTCATCAGCCTCAGTCTTTCTCAATTTGGCACAAAATCTTCTGTATTGCTTTACAGCACAAAATAGGAAGATGGTGCTGTTCTTCGAGCGTAACTGGAGCATAAGTTAAAGTTTCTGATAATTGGAAAAATCTCTTCCAAAATGTTCATCCTCTTCAGTAATTACAGACTGACAAAAGACATAACAACGCACAGAAGGAGAGCAATAAGTTGCAGCATCCTCTAAAGGGGCTCATGAAAGTGGTCTTAATCTTGAGAAACACTATCATTGGTGTGAGGCTAACAATCGTACCCACTGTGGACTAATATGTTTACAATAATCACAAGAAGGTAACAATATGAAACTGACAACTGACAATGACATATTGATGTCTCAGAAACACAAACGGACAAAATCACTATGTGGCTGTCACCAACTTCAGTCTTCCTGTTTGGTCCTTACAAGGATTGGAACACAAAGAGCATACACACACACACACACACACACACACACACACACACACACACAGCCAGTGGCCTCAGGACTAATTGCTAGATTGGAGCAGATTTTCTAGTTCAGTTCAGGGCTGTAATTGTGCGGAGAGCAGGGAGCAATGACAGGGCTTCAAGCTGAGAGGACAAATCACCAGGGGCCGCCAATTAGACTGCACTGATGTTCACATGTCCGTGTGTGTGTGAGTGTGTGTGTGTGCGTGTGTGTGTGTGTATTGGGGGTGAGAGGTTAAGCCAACCATCTCTCAATTCCAGGTTTCCGTGGCACTGACCCCAAACTGCCACACACACCATGTTGACCCCTATAGGCCCCGCAGTGCCATTGAAAACAGTGTCAGAAACCACTTGTGTTACCTTCACTACAAAAGCGAAAACTACCACTCCACTAGTGTTTATTTCTCTGAAGAAGAATCTACAAATACCACATAATTTCCTATATATTGACCTTGTGAAAGATGTGAAAAGAAAAGGGTATTTATAGAAATATAGAATACACTTTGAAATTGTTCCTCACTTCTTAAAGGTTCTAACAGCTTAATGTTTGAGAACCTTGGAAAATCAGATTTTTCAGTATGCAGTGTGTTGTGAAAAAGTGGCAAAATAACGTATACTCAAAATATTAATATAGTAGTATTGCAAGTATCAGTATGCATACTAGAAAACCACTCATCTGTTCAGACTGCATCTTGACCTATAAACCCCTCCCCAGAAAAGTCTCTCTCTATCTTATTGTTTCTAAATATAGCACTTCAAGGAGTTCAGCATATTTCATGAAGTTGATGTACCTGCATGATTCTTGCAATTTTTGGGTTGTCCACCTTTGAATGCACTTATTGTAAGTCGCTTTGGATAAAAGTGTCAGCAAAATAAATGTAATGTAAATGTAAAAAATCTTGATTTTTGAGTGTGGTATTATTATACACTATGCTGCCATGATGCAAAGGAAACTGAGGAAAAAAATAAACCTAATCATATGTAGATGGTGGTGAAACACCTCCAAGATCAGCTAAGAAAACAAAAACAAACACATTTTTGGATAAACATTTATCAAGTGTAATTGGTGGAGTCATTCTTAAGTCGGAGTTTAATTGATATGTGATGGTCCTAGTATTGTATAATTTCCTGTTAGTATAAACAATTAAAAGTAACTGCAAAAACACTATTATAGCATATACTGTATACAATGTAATATGGAAATGGGACACAGTAAAGAATTTGTCCTCTTTCAACAACCATTATTGCTGTGCCCTTAAGCAAGGCATGTGGAACTCTCTTCTGCTCAACAGAAGGCTGTGTTCATACTGGTTAGATCCCTGCATGAATGTTTGCAGGATAAATTGTGCCAGTGACTTGCTCTAGGTGGGTAAACTGGTTGAAATGCAATACAGATAAAACTGTTAATAAATATACAAATTTAACATGGTGTCACTCTGCCCTGACTCCAAGATGAACGTAGGTCATCTGAAAGCAGAATCTAATACAAACAGAGGAAAAAGATCAATATCGACTCCATCCCAGCTCTTCCTCTCTCTATCTCCAGGATCCTCATCAGACACAGCGGGACAGGAAGGAGACACACGGAGGGAGACACAGAGATGGCAACACACACAGGGACAGAAACCTCACTCTAAGCAGAACCACAGGCATTTTGCCACTATATATATCTGCATGAAAACACCAGCACAGCCAGGAAAGCCTGCATGGAAACTCTTCATGGCCTCTGACAGTTAGTTCTCACACACATCTGCACCCACACCTGGTCTCTTTCTTGGTTGAGCTTGTTTCAAGAAGAGTGAGAGAGACATTGAGAAAGAAGCAAAATAAGAAGACAAAAACAGAAATTCAATGGAAGCCAATGAAACTATTCTATATCACTCAGTTAGTTGGTAACAGTCACAGAGTTAGTCAAGCTTCCAGTCAGCTTACCTTGCTGTGATGTCATGGTTGTCATTATGACAAGGTCTACGGTCCTGTTGTCTGATTGGACGTCGGCCACTGTCCAAACCAGCATAACATCCATGGCAGGAAAAGGAAAACAGAATCCCCATACCTAAAGTCTCTTTTTCTGCCTATATTTTGGTCTCTGGTTGTCTTGCTACCTGTCTCAACTCCAGCCTAGTCTAGTTCATATACCTTAACTGGTTTTAGACATCTTCAGCTTAAAAACTGTCTTCTCCTACACTAATCCACCATTTCTACGCAGGAAAAGTAATATATTTCTGTCTATATCAACCCCTGCCAACCTAGTCTCAGTTGACTCTTTCTCCCAGTTCCCAGTTTTTCTTCACTATCCCTTTATCTTCCCCTGCGACACTTTCATTTCTAACCTTATCCCTCATCTTTAGCCCTCCCTTAGCCTAGCATTCCTCTTCCAGCTATGGCACCTTAAAGGCGGCCTCTCCTCAGCCTCCCTGTCTCTCACCTTTCTCCCACCTTAGCCCGGTTCCCGTGCCCACCTACCCCCCTCCCACCTGCACACTTTTCCCCCCAGCCTCCCCCGGCCTGTCATCCCCCTAACGTCAGCTCCTACCCCGGCCCCGGCTCTCCCTGTCCCTGCCTCTCCTCCAGCCTGCCTTCCCCTCTACTCTGCCTCCCTCAGCCCCAGCCTTCTGCTCAGTGTTCAAGGGGAGAGCCAGCTAGGAATGCTGTGGCTCTAGACGTTTTGTCCAAGCCCTAGGTCTCTTTCACTGAGGCAAGATTAGTTCATACAAAAACTCAACAATACACCACTGAAAGCCATTGTTGATATTCAACATTTTTCACATAGCGGAGCAGAATAGACAATGCGGCAGCCGGGAAAGCCCGAAGCGGACTAGCAGGGTTGATGGCTGATGGTATCTCGGCTGAGCGAGGGCCTTAATCCCTTTTATACACACACACACACACAGACACGCACAAGTACACACACTCTCAACAGCCTGGAGACAGCAAAATCGATACTGCTCTCTCTCTCTATGTCTGTGTGTGGATCAGTGGGTGGGTGAGTGTGATAGGGAGAAAAAAGAAAACAGTACTGTTTGTACCTCTGTGTGTGTGTGTGTGTGTGTGTGTGTGTGTGTGTGTGATGTTGGATGTTGGTCTTGGCACATAAGCATTTTTCGATCTTTGTATATAAAGAATTTCAAAAGGTTCTCTATCATTGGAACTGGTTAAAGCAACGTCACGACAAGTTTACTTCAAACAAAAAAAGATGCTAAATGAATGTGAAACCTTTTTTGATGAAATTATGAATTTCAGTTCCTATGAAATGCTCAACAAAACATGCAATAGTCTTCTGGATTATTTAAGTGAGCATCTAAATTAAGGCTGGCTGATGCTTAATGATAAATACTGTCAACTTTCAGTAGAATAGTATTGTGATATATAATCATATCATGTTATCGATTTACAAAATTCAACAGAAGTTATTGATTCCAAACAAATTATAATTAAAGACGTTTTAGTATTACACATGTGGTGTTTTTTTCTAAGATAATGCATAACAGTGAAAGTTTGTTGTATTGAACAACTATTTAACCATTCAGCCCCCAAATAAAAATATTTTTTACACACCAGATAATAATTTATTATAATAATAATTTTTGCATTATTTTGTGCTAATAAAACTAAAAATATTACCTCTCAGGACTTCAAGGGCTCTGTATTTTTATTATACATAGATTGTGATATTAATTTCAGCCAAATCTCTCTGCCCTAATCTAAATGTAGGTTTAGATTTAAGGTTCTTCAAGAAATTGACTTGTAAATGTGCTAAAGCAAACTGTTTGCAGCCTACTACGTCATACCTAACTATTGGTCAATTTTACACAAGTGATTAAAAACGGTAAACAGTAATTATAGCAATCAAATAAATGTAGTGGAGTAAAAAGCACAACTTTTCCCTCTGAAATGTAGTGGAGTAGAAGTATAAAGTAACAGAAAATGGAAATGTCCAAGTAAAGTTCAAGTACCTCAAAATTGTACTTAAGTACAATACAACTTAAATATAATACCTGAGTAAAGGCACTTAGTTACTTTCACAAGTACATTTGGCTGCCACAGTGTCAAATTCTCTGACAGCACATTTCTAAATAAAAACTGGGAAGTCAGTCCAATAAATCACAAAACAACTACAAAACTAACCTAAAAAGCAGTTGGAATCTGACACACCTCATCTCTACTGTTACTATCCTGAAGGTCTTTTCAAACAGTAGCGTACTCTGCAATCTTCCAAAAACGAGAACTGAATCAGCTTTAGAAAATTTACCTTGACATGCTGGAATGTGCTGCAAAATGTAAATTGCATTCCTGAAAGATTAATAGTCAAGGAAGCAATAAAATGAGAAATAAATTGAGAAAAATCACAATTTTCAGTCAGGACAAAGCAGGATTCTGACTTTGGAAGTGGAATCAGTCTGCAGCAGCCTTTATGATTACAGCTGTTTGATGTAATGAACGCCATGTCATGTAAAACTCATAAATCATGTCACGCCAGCAGAAACATTTCATAAAACATGATTAAAAGTGTCGTGTAACATTGGGAGCAATGGTGTCAGAGTGAGACATGTTAATTGTGCACTAATGATATGTAATGAATGTCATCAGCCCCGAGGCTTCTGCTAACGAGCTAAATGAACTGGCACTAATGGGCCTGTTAGCTTATCTTAGCGCTAACATTAGCTAGCATAATGAAGGGTTCATCCTCTGCTGACAGCGGCCGACGGCTGTGAGTGGCACAGCAAGTTTCCAGAGGTGTCATATTACAATTAGATACTTTTTAAAAAATGCTTTTTGACAACAATAACAAGAAAACAAAGACTCTGAGGGCTTTTTGACACACAGACAGCTAATCATGAAGCGACAAAAACAGACTGTAACAGACTTATTTTTTTTGCATTCTTACTAAACTTTGCTCCAAATCCTCCACCTGGACTCCAGATCCAGATCCAGATCCAGCTGCCAGGCTTTCCCAGGACCCCCAAGTCCGCTAGGTAGCAGAGGAGAAGAAGAGGACGACGAGGGAGGGAGGGAACAGGGGCCTTCGCTTTCTCCCTCTGTCTATTTTTCTTCCAATTGACCAATTGACAGCTGATTGATGGCTATCTCCTCAGCCCAACAAAGAGCAGCATTAGCATAACTAAAGCAATGTACAGTAGAGTGGGGCAAACAGTAAATTACATGTTACCCCCCTCTCCCCTCTCTCTTTTACACCCTCTCTTCTCTTTACCTCTCTCTCTCTCTCTCTCTCTCTCTCTCTCTCTCTCTCTCTCCCCTCACTCATTTAGCCGAATGCCACGGCAGGCAAACAACAAAACAAAGTATGCTTTTTGTCCCTCCTGTGAGCCCTTAAACAGAACAACTTGACAGCTTCTTTTGAAGGAGACACATAAAAGGCCTGACAGAGAGAGAGAGAGAGAGAGAGAGAGAGAGACGTTAAAACACACATGCACAGTATCATTTGAATAAGACACTGGCCTTAGGGAGAGTTGCTGTGGTGTGGTTTGGGATAGACCAGGGCCTTGTTCTTCATATTTTGCTAATCTAATTAAAGCAAAAAGTCCTCCAAACGTAACAACAAAATAGGTAATTTGCAATTTCCTTCCATATCAGCAGGATGACAGTTTGTTACTGCGTTCAAAAACGGTTTGGTGAGGTTCGAGGTGTCAGTATGCTTCAAATGAAGTGCTTGCCAGATTGTCGAACAGTGTCTGAAACCTTCAACACTATGAATGCCTTTGAGGAGAGCCTGTTGTGCACCGTTATCCACATTTGTATGATTCATCGCGCCTTGGCCCTCTCTACAATGGCAAGCTTTTCGCCCACCATCAAGTGTGGCCATTCGAAACAGCGATAAACATTTTGCCTTCAGATGGGATCAGGCAAGACTTTGCACAAACAAGTTATTTTCAGGTATACCCAAGCCTTTAGGTACAAAACTATTTGGCCAAAGTTAGGAAAAGATTATGGTCATGGTAACAAGAAAACAACATTGACTGTTAGGTAGGAAATGGGATGGCATGCTTTGTTGGACCAACCGAGCGTTTTAAGGATTAACGCACTGCATGAATAAACACAGCCCCTTAATTCATTTCAATGAGGCTACTGCACTGACGCAGTGGGGCTGCCAACACAGAGGGCTCCAGCAAAAAACTGCAGGGACGTCCCATGAAAAAGTTGAACCTTGCTTAACTTTTCCAGCAACGCAATGCAACGTCATCTGGTATAGCACTGCATTGGCCAGTGAGATGTGTGCAAGCTCACGTGATTACTTTGCAACATGAAATTACCATGTAATTCTACTGTTGATCTATTTACATTTACTACTATTTGTAGTCTATTACAGCATATTAATTCTACCTTGATATTGTTAGCAAAATCCTGAGTAAGAATAATGAATTGACTTTGAATTAAATTGTCCATTTTAACGGTTTGAAGTGTGAGCACATTAACAATGATGTTATACTAAAGCAATACACAGGCGATCCCTGTATGGATAGATGGATGGACAGTGGTGATCACATACTGGCCTCGTCTCCTCTCTCCCTGTGTCTTTTCCTGTCTCTCCCCCACTTAGGCCAACAATCTGTTCTCTAATTGTTCATTCATGGTGTGAATCTTTAAATAGGAGGCCCTAGCCTGGCGCTAAGATAATGACTCGCTCTGTGTCGTTAGCTAGCAAGGCTGAATTACCGCTCGGTGGAGAGTTACCATGGAAATAGGCCACAATGAGAATGATTAGTCTTGTGTCTTTTACACACCAAGACACTATGTAGTTCAGCAGGAAATGGGGAAACCCTCCTTCGTTTCCTCTTTCTGTCTCTATATCTATAACACATTGTATTTTCAGAGTCAGTTGGTTTAATAGCATGACAGGGATGCTTACATTGCCTCTTGGGAATTTATGAGAATTAATACAAAAGTGCAAGTGTGTATATGCATATTTGCAACACTGATTTTTTTCAGCTGTTGTCTGTTTGACTCTCATCCTTATCTGATTTGCCAGGGAAACCTTTCAAATACAAACCAGATTGGAAGGTATTTGTGGCTTTAAATAAAGCTATGGGCTTAATCTTCAATGTTGTTTTATTTGCGGAGTCAACAGACACTTTTAGATGCTTCTTTCTTGCCATGAGTTTCTATGACAACGTTTTTCAATTTTCAAGTCACAGGGTCTGATCCTTTGCTGAGGATTTTCTTTTCCTTTACTGAGGCAAGGAGTTCTTCTAGATTTTAATGTTTGTAGCAGCTAACTGTGGTATTGATTTAGATTTTTGTTTTGTTTTGTAAGATATCTTCAACTGGTTCATTGTTCTTTGTATTTTTTATTTATTTTATTTTTTGCCAATATATGGTCTTTATCTTCCTTTTTCTTCATGTCTGATCTGTCTATTTGTTGCTCTGTTTTCTCTGACTCATGTTTGCATCTCTCCTTCACTGTCTCTTCTGCTGTTTTCCTCTGTTGCTCAACACTATCTCTGTGCAGGTGTGTTTGTGTAAATGTGCGTGTGTGTGTGTGTGTGTGTGTGTGTGTGTGTGTGTGTGTGTGTGTGTGTGTGTGTACTTGCTCATCCACATGTGAGAATCCTAGGGGTGAGTGTGAGTGGCCCGCTGCTGATACACAACAGGAGAGTATTCTGCCCACTTCCTATCTGCCTCTCTCCCAAACAAGCCAACAAGGCAAGAGAGGAGAGGAGAGAAGATTATCTGTCTCAGTGTGAGGTTGCCAGTCAATGTGAACATCAGGAGTAGAGAAACTGAAATAGCCATCATTACCTGGTCTGCTGCTGGCACCCACTGAGATGTCTGTGTGTGTGTGTGTGTGTATGTGTGTGTGTATGTGTGTGTGCCAGTCAAACCAGTGGTCTCCAGAAGGCCAGTGATCATAATATTTCACCAGAGGAGGATGAATGCTAATCAGATGAGCAGTGATATAATGATTCAGGCAAGAACACATACATCTTGCTGTGTAGTGTTGTTTTTAAATATCTAAAAATATATCAAAAAGAGACTCGAGGTTGCACTGCCACCCTGAGTGTAAAAGTTTTTATTTCCCCATTTAAATTACCAAACCATTTATTGACATGCCGTAATCATGGTCAAACAGATGGTGGTGTTTTATAAGAAAACATAATCGCTGCTTATATTACGTTCGGTTACAACATTTGTTCGATTGAGGGAAGTGCTACATTTATTTAACAAATACATAGGGAGGTAGTTGCGGTAGATTGTGGGAGTATAAAGAGTAGGGCTTTGACAGACCGGGGTTCGCATCCTGAATCCACGTGTGGTTAGGTTTAGGCAACAAAAGCATTTTGGTTAAGGTTAGTGAAAGATCGTGGTTTTGGTTAAATGTTAATTAAGTTAATAGAGTAAACATATTGTGTCTCATGCTTCAGTTCAGTGTTAACTTTTAAGTATTCAAACAAGACCACAATCTTTCCCTAACCCTAACCTAAACCTAAGGCTTTGAGTGCCTAAACATAACCATAAAAAAGTTTAATCATGCTTTAGTTGCTGCAAGTGAAAAAAATGTAATCCGGGCAGCATTGTGTTCCTTTCAAAACGTATTGCTGTTGTAAATTAGTAACATGTAATGTAATTTCTAGGAAACAGGGTTGAAAGAAATATGACATTTTATTGAAAGGACAAAGAGTTCCAGCAAACTGGACAACTTAATTCCTTCACTAAATTGTATTGTGTCAATGCTTTTTGGAAACAAACGTTTTGGTTCCTCTTATAAAGTAAGCAAAGATTTTGTAGTCCAGTCAACCAATATATTATGACAAATTTCTAAAACAAATGACAGCTGTAAGTGTATATTCAGCTATAGATAATAATGAACCTCAGGCTTCAATCAGGGGCGACTGTGGCTTAGTGGTAGAGTGGGTCGTCCACCAATCGGAAGGGCGGCTTCCACACTACTGTTTCTTCATCAGAGTCAACATGGACAAGGATATAAGGCAAATAGACTACATATACAGTGATTTTATTTGTAAATACTCTGGATAGATTTAGTGTGATAATTAATTTGCTATGTTAGTGCTTTCAGGTATTAACATCATACAAAGCAGCTTGATCAGTCCGCTATCGAAGATTATTTGAATCAGAATGTGAAATACGTGCGAAAATGATTTAACATTTCTAACCTGGTATCCACATTCTCAGATATTTGCTTGTGACCTTTTGCCAGTTACATCCTGGTATGATCTGGGAGTGCAGCTCTTTAACTCTGGGTTACATCAAATTAAATTCTCCATTCTTATTTGTTGTCATATTTGGCACCAATAAAATTCCACATCCTTTATTCATTGAATTTTGGGTCAGAGTTGAATGTAGTGGGGGGAAATCAAGGTGATGCACACTGTTTTAACTGATACAGCAGTTGGATCCACACTCTAAAGATGGCCTTCATCTGTGCAATGCCATACCTGTGCATGTTGATAACCCAGCTAACATGTCTCTTCTGTGGCTATGTGAAGTGGAAGATGTCCATCAGTTTATACTATCTGAATGGAATTCTTTAAATTCAACAGTGGAAGTGTACACTATACTATATATTTAAGGATCTGATGAAATGAACAACTTCCTTTCATTCTCTGGAGTCAGTGAGTGCATAGATACAAAAATAATTTTCAAAACTGATGACACATGTTCGAGCAACACGTTTTGAAAGAGAAACAATAGTCATCAAAATCTCAGCTGAGTCTTCCGTTTCCGGGATTTTGGATAAGCTGATAAAGTCCACTTTCCTCTGCTGTTTCACTGGCTCAGACTGCAACATTCAAACATACATGTAACATACATGTGTTACTCAAACAGTCCAAACTTTCCTTGACATACATGAGTTTTATTTAGCAAACTTTTCAGGCTTTTTGTTTGGCACTGCCAACTTTATTCAATTAAAGGCAGTTCCTGGTTATTGTCTGATACTTTCTAACAATCTATTAACCACCCAGGCCCAAGCTAATGCTCTTAACACACATTACTAGCAGTAATCCTCATCACCAAGCTAAAGCCGTTGTGTCTGGACAAGTGAGTGGGACTGTACTAGTGACAGCAGGTGCTAAAGCCTCAGCTAACTCTGGCTAACACCGCCTGAGCTCCATAAGACAGGAAATGCTGGGAGGGATACTTACCTACTTACTGAATTACGTACTTACTTACACACTTGCATCACACAGACTCACTCTCTCTCTCACACACACACACACACACACACACACACACACACACACACATAAAGGGCGGGGACTTAAAACAAAGGCAGCGTGATGAATGGAGGAGATGATCGTTGGGTCACATCTACATGACAGTGCAGCACAACAGGAAAACGACAGGGCTTCCTAAACCCCTGGAAGGGTTACTGTTAGCCCTCAGGCCTGTATTCACACAGTGTGTGTGTGTGTGTGTGTGTGTGTGTGTGTGTTAGCTAAAGAATAACACATTTAAAACATTTAAAATTCAAACTACCTTTACCGTTAAGATTAACGCCGCATAAATCACTGGCATTAGCACCTGGTAAAACTTTAACATCTGTTAAAAGGTGATATTAACTGCTTACCGCAGTTAAACCTCTAACATCAAGAGAGTCAAAAAGGCAATATTTTGATGTTTACCTATTTATTGACCAGTGTGAAATATGATTTTTTGGATCTGAACATAAAGATATTCATTTTCCGTGTAAACATGCAAAGGTTTAAACAAAGTCAAGGGACAGAGGAAAGTCTTCAGTTAAACAAGCCTGGTCACCCAAGTCTCTCTATTGTTCTAAAAACTCCTGATAGTCATAGTAATTTAGAAGTGAAAGCTAATAGTTAGAGTGCCCCTACTGTATTGATTTGTTCTGTCAGAAATTAGGGAAAAAGTGAAATTATTTGGAGTTTGGAACAAAAAAGTCAAATGATAACCTGTCAACATGACAGGAAAATCCACACGACAGTAATACAGAGACAGCTGAACTCAAATACACACAAAAAAAGAGTAAAAACTATACTGCAAGCCCAGTATGACATAAACCTTCATCGTGTGAAAACAAGAAGGCAGCTAACAGATCTTGGTTAGAGAAAGATTGTCTTCTTGTCAAAAGTCAACACTGACTTGAAGCACAAGTGTGTTTAAAAATAAGTAGTATATGAATGTGATTTCTAGGAGACAGGGTTGTTTAAAGTGTTGCTGCTGATTTAAGACTCCTTTCTATTTTCAACTATTTTCTTGATTCTGGTGATTAGGAAAATTTGTCAAGATCCTGTTCAAACCTCCTCAACAGATCCATTCTCTCTCTACAGATATACATACCACATGAATGGCTTCCGGCTACTATGTTCAATATTATGTTACTTACAAATACTATGTTTAATGTGATTTCAGTGTGATATGTAGTATACATATATGAGGGAAACTATAAAATATTGTATTGGGAATTGACAGATGCTTTCTGTTCAGTGACTTGGATCTAAGGCTGCCCCCTAATAGTCGACTAAATCTAGTGTCGATGAGAGCAGACCAAGTTTAAATTATTCGGGTAGTCGCTGAAAAAAAACCCCCTCAAACTGCATTTGGTAGCTGTGCCTTATCACCGAGACAAATGTATCAGGGGATTGTTGCAAAATAGACATTTTCTCTTGTAACACAGGAAGTCACTTACCGGCACTCTGCTGCTAACTGTACCAAAAATAGCTAACTTAGCAGTCCTATTAGCTGACTCTGCCCGGACTGGAAGCTCAGAGTACTGGGGAGTGTTTGTTTACACCGCTAGCACAGGAGCTTTGGACCGCCGGGAGGAGGAAGTTTTCAGAGTTGTTGGTTGTTCCGACACATTCAGAATCATTACTGCTTTTGCAGTTAGCAACAGGCGGCCCGCTTCCTTACCCGTGTAAAATTTATATTTTGAAGGCTCATTATTACGGTTTTGTATTTCTCTGTAATGTTGCACAGTGTTACTTACTTTCTAACATTACATAACATTCTTTCTCAGCCCTGGAACTCAAACCATTTTCTGATGCTCCAAAAATATTAATTTAAATAAATTTAATATTCTAAACGTTTGACGACTAGTGGCTTGAACAAACGACTAATATTCAACTAGGAAAATCTTTAGACGGGGGCAGAACTTAACAAAATTACATTATTCATCACAAAGAAAAAGATAAGGCACGTGTATTTAAGATTGCAGTGACACAATTACATGCACAACCTTCTCCACCAATAGTATTTTTGAAAGAGGCCACTTACTGAGGTCACTTCACTTACATAATTCCCATTTGAAATATGACGTGGACATAAAAAAAAGTTGTCTGGATAAGGGAAGGGGCATTTTGAAATTGAAGTGCGATTGGATCAAACAGAGTCAGTCTGGTGGAATTGCACTCTGTACAATGTGTTTATATGGGTAAAATAGTATTTAATATGCCATCACTGCAGCTATATCCTTGCTTGTGGAGGGTTGTAAATGCCATGACTTGAATCATCACCACTGTGAGTATAAATAAATACAAACACTGGATAATCATGGTGCCTACAGCCGAGCAAATACCTGCTGACACCACAACATATGAAGAGACTTGTGTCATTGTTAGTTTTTGTTGCCACCTTTCCGCTACTCTCACAGCGTGAAGAGAAAAAAAAGATGTGTTCACAAAATAAACCATTTCTTCACAGGGCTTCCCTGTGAGATTATCATTAGATACTGTCTTTTCGTTGATGGAAATGTGACAGATTGTTGAAAACATTTCCCAAAGGTTGTTTCATGGTACTCTGATTATCAGACTTTTGTAAAGAATTAGGAGAGCATGTTCTGACCTCTTTTTGTTGGTGGTCGGACGATTTCTTTGAGGTGAGACTATCAATCAACATATTGATTAGCACTAATTAGGATCAATCCCACTCTGTTTAGCTCAGCGGGTGAAGTCTCGTGTGTGTGTGTTTGGGCAGTCATGCATGTATGTGGCTCCATATGTGTGTGTGTGTGTGTTTGCCTGTATACATTCTTCTGAGTGTGTATGTTTGCGTGCGTGTGTGTGTCTTTGTCTCGGCTGTCACCCTGAAGGTTATCTCCATGGTGGCAGCATCGTCAGGTGACAGCCGTATCCCATGATGCCAAGCGAGACGTCAAACTGTCCTTCCAACCAGGGTTCCCTTGACGACTAGAGTAACACACACAGGCACGCACACACAAAAAGACACATAGGACATACACACCAAACACACCCTCTTCTAGTAGTAGGTGAAAGGTATATATGCGTGTGTGTGTGTGTGTCAGTGTGCCAGAAGGGCTGCTCAGACTTTGATAAGCTATCACATGTCCCAGGTGATGGTCTCTAACAACATCAGTCCAAAGGCACTGCCTGACAACCGAATCAAACGCACCCAGACCAGACATCCTGGCAACCCAAACCAAACAAACCCAAACTGACAATATATATTATACATACATTTCCCTGAAACACACTCGCAAAAGGAAAACCTTTTATTTGTGACTGGTTACCCAAAACGGAAACATCCCTGATAAGAAAGTGTATTTTAGGCACACACTGGTGGTTCAGTTTACTACTGTGTTCACCATGTCGGCCAGGAGAGCCACAGGAGGGTCTTTTAGTCCAGCAGGCCACAGTGATGCTAAGCGTTCACTGCTGTGATCATTCTGCACTGCACTTTCTAAAGACTTGTCAATCAAACCAGTATTTTGACATTTTTTCTTCCAATCTTTAAAAGGTGCACTTTTCACTGCTCCTGCTAACCATGTTCTTATATATTTTATAATAATATTAGCCTTACAGGACGAGCTGTAAATACAGAAAGCACAACGAATTGTTGTTTTTATTCACTGCTGTATTTTTCTGTATTCATTAGTATTGACTGCATAATGTAACTTTAAAGCTTTATTCTACTCTACAGTGGTGGGTTTTGGTTTAAATGTGGGTGCCAACAATGAAACGGTAAAACATGATTAAAATATCTTAATCATTCCAACACCTCTAGAGGGCAGCACTCAAAGGAAAATTAAAGTTTATTACAACTCGGATTGTATTTTCATAGCTTGAGTGATTGGTTCTATCGGTTATAACACTGTACTCACAAAAGTAATTGCTGAGATCTGGGAATGGGCAACATCCCAAAAAGAAGACCCAATGGGACAAGAAACTCAAGAAGTCTGACAATCATAAAAGTTGAAAAAGAAAACAATTATTTGGTCGATAAAACCAAGGCGAACAAAAAAAATTATTGCCAACTGTGTTTTGTAAACATCCTCAGCAGCTTACTGCCAGACCTCCTGGTTAAACTTTGATCTCCCATACTTGCCATTGTTGTGCGCACTCATGGTTGCACTTAACCTTACTTACTCTGTGAGTACAATGTTATCATAACTGATATAACTAATGGCTGGAGCTATGAAAATAAAACCCAAGTTGTAATAAATTGTAGTTGTAGGGGCCATGATTCAAATGAAAAACTGAAACAGTGTCAAGTCATACTGATAACAGGCCTATGGTAACCATGGAGGTATTGGTTAACATTAACTAGCATTCAGAGAGAACATAAATAAACCTTTACCTGAACTGGGAAAGTTGGTTACATCTCAAAAATACATGAGTTCAGAACAGTTTAACCAGTAAATCAGTCGGCTACATATGGTATATATTAAACTGCAAGGAGCTGAAGCAACAACACTGATGCTTCAACAGTCCAATTAACTCACTATTCAAATCTTCCCAAACCATGAATTACAGTACTTTCTACAAACAAACTGTACCCGGTAAGTAAGTGTGTAAGGACAATAATTCAATCTAAAGTGTCCTAATATAGAAAATAATGGACTTCACTTCCCCTTTATTATCATGTATGAATCACAGTTGATACCAAGAACAGAGAGTAGCAAAACATCAATGTTGATTTGAAATTGTTGTAGATTATCAGCGGACATGTCTTCAGGGGAAGAAAATCAAGCAGATTCAAAGAGATTTTTCTGAAGCTTTATCGTAAACAATCCAGTAAGTAACCATCTCTGTTATCTCCCTTGAGTTCAATATTTACTTTGTGCTTCAATGCTTCATAATCAAGGGGCACTGCAGAGAATAATTCCCACCTAAAACTATACACACAAACACACACATCCACTCTCAGCATGCCTTGTAAAATTACAGAATTACAGCATCTTGGAAATGAGACATGACAGAGGAAGCATGCTAGCACTGTAGAGAGCTGTTTCTATAATGAAGTGTTGTCCTGTGCATGTGATGTCAGTGACACAGGTTCCATTACCTGGCCTGTCACCACATTGTCCTGGTGATGGCTTGTCAGATACTGTTTGGTTGCCATGGCGAGAGACATTGAAATCCACATAATTCAGTAATGCAAGGCTTGGATTGGTCTGGCTGTTGAAAATTAGCATGTGTGTGTACTTGTACTTGTATTCTTGCAAGAACTTTGAAAATGTTGCTGGTCATTATTTCTCCAATAGTTTATTGTTAGTTGGATTTGGAGTTAAGATTACAATTAGGGATAAGTCTGGACAGACACCTCAACATAACTGATTCGCACATCCAGATTTTTCTCATTAGATAAATAAATGAAATATTTTCTGAGATCATACCTATGGTGAGATAACGATGGGGAATCCCAGGTTACAAGATTCCTTCAACTCTCTATGTAGGATTTAGAACATCACACTATAAAAACATAGATTCCTGTGAGGCGTTCTAATCCATAGATAAACCTAAATGTCAAAGTTTGCTGCCAAACTAGCAAAAATTGTAAAAAATTAACCAGTGAAAAGGTTAAGAATGTCGTGGAAAAAACATTGCAGAGGTGTTTTAAAGTGAAAATTTGAGCTAAGATTTTTGGATTTGACAGTTAGAAACTTTGTTTTCAAGTTGTGTTTCGTTACTACAATGTCAGTTTGCGGTCTGCTAAATCTTACAACCTTACAGAGATATTGTTGTCTTTTGTTGTTTGCAGCATTTTTAGCCATGCAAGCAGCATGTCGGTCAGTCAGGCCACTACTTTGGTCCAGACTGAAATATCTCAACAAATATTGGATGGATTGCCGTGAAATTTGGTACAGACATCCATGGTGCCCAGATAATTAATCCTAATGACTTTGGTGATCCCCTGACTTTTCCTCTAGCGCCATCATGAGGTTGATATTTGTAGATTTAAGGGAAATGTGTTACAACTATTGGATGGAATGCCATGAATTTGGTACAGACATTCATGTCCCCCACAGGATAAATTCTAATCACTTTGGGGATCCCTTAACGGTTCCTCTAGCGTCATCACCAGGTCAAAATTTTTAATTTGTCCAATACTTTGGTTTATGACCAAATACCTGCAAATTTAATGACATCTCTAAAAGCCTCCACTGTACTTTGTGTTTAGTGCTAATTAGCTAATGTTAGCATGCTAACATGCTAAATTAAGGTGGTGAACATGTTAAACAATATACCTGCTAAACATCAAGTAGCTTTATTTTCTTCCTTTTTGACAGAGAATGTTGACTTTTGACATGATATCTTTGAATAAGGCTATTTGCTGTGCTGCATAGGTGTATTCAGTCCTTGTGGATTACCAACAGTGATGTGAAAATCACACCTTTTGAATCAAATTTGGATGTCTCCGATCAGTCAATGAATGGATTGCCAATGCTTGGATTGATTTTGAGAGCCACAGTCCCAAACAAAATTCAAAAGTAACAAAATTTGAGGTTTTTTATCCCGATAGCACCAAAAAGAAAAAAAATGTCTGTGACATTCATTGGCTAAAATATGGGCTGAAATCTGCAGCACCTATGAGTTACTTTAAACTCAGGGCAGCAAAACAAACAAACATGCATTTACAGTATGCTTGTATTTATGTTCGCTTTGATTCTGACAAGTGTAAATGTGTAGAAAAAACAAATACGATAAGAAAGCTGATCACACACGCACACACACACACACACACACCCACAGACACACACACACACACACACACACACAGAGACAGTATGGAGGGTAAATGGGCTCTTGATAAGAGAGGAGGAGGAGTTTTGGTTCCGTTCAGTTGAGCTCTTCAGTGGCTCTTGTGTGTTTTTCTCCCACCGGAGGGAGAAAATAAAAATAATTGATTTCACTGTTTTCTTCTGGTGTCAGATCTGCTGCCGTTTATTATCATCAAATCTATCCCTCTGTCCTTCTCCCTCTCTCCATCCCTCTCTCTCTCTCTCCTTGTTTGTTCTGCTAATTAACTTTATTACCCTGTTAGTTCCCCACTGCCTCTGACAAAAACAATTACCATCTCTCCCCTCTCAACCTCTCTCTCACTCTTCTCCCTCATCATCCCTTGCTCTTTCTCTTCTAGCAGAGAGCAGTAATTAGTCCTGAGGCTTTGCTGCTGCTACACTTACTATCAGTCTTTCTTTCTGCATGGCTTTCTAGCTTTTAATCCAACTATCAGAAGAGTTTTTGAAAACTTCTGAGATGAAAAAAAGTTAAAAGTGAATTAGATTTGCTTGGTTCAAGAAAATAAATTTCCTTAAGAAAGTATGGGGTAACTATATTTCACGGGTCAGAAAATTTCCAAATAATTTCCTAAGAAGTTTCCTGCTACTATGTCATTTGGTAGTAATTAACAGAAAGGAAAATAGAGAAACCATTCTGACGTTGGAATAAATTAATTGGTATCATTTTCCCTATAGTTAGTAACAAATCATCCTTTCCATCCTTTGGAAGTCATCCTTTCCAAGAACCTTACTAAATAAAAAATTACATATCAGCTTATTTCTAGGAAATTATAGGAAAAATGTAAAATAAAGCGTTACCTATACCATTGTTCATTGGCTTTAAACTGTAGGGGCAAAAAAAAATCTGCATTTAATGTCATTATAATGCACCACATAATGTCATACATACATGCAGACAGAATTTAAATAACTCCTGTGATCAGATTTCATTATTCAGATAAAGTATACAGATACAGACTGCATGTTAATACAAGGTGAAAATGGAGTATTGATCATTGACCTTTGGGAAGCAATGCTTCTGTTTGGGCTCTATGTATTTACTCTTAGCTGAAGAAGGGGATGTCAGTAGCTTCTTGCCATGCTTGCAGAAAGAGGTGGAGTTAGGTGAACTTTCAACTTGGCAGATTTTCTTCTACTTTCTGCAGATATGTGGCCAAACTGTGCAGATGTCATTTACACCTGGCTGAGATCCAATCACAAAGCAAGTTAGACCACCTTCAGATTGTTCCCATTGCATTGTGTTCATTGTGCATTTTTTTTGCACAAAAAGATATCCAGACACAGATAGCATGTTAATACCAGGTGTAAATGAGGTCAATGTGTCACATTCACTTTTATTGCATAATATTTTAGCGTCTATTAAAAGAATACATTTAAAAACCTTTTTTGCAATGTTGGGGAAATTGCAACATTTTCCATTAGGGTTTCCATTAAGCTAAATCAATGCATCATAATTTGCATGAAAATAATAATTTGCATGAAACCAAACTACTTTCTGTGTCCCTCACTGTCTGTTACTCCCCATCTCTTTTTCTCTCTGCCATGTCCTGGCAAACTATCTCTCTCTCCCTATCTCTCCCTCTCTCTGCATTGGCAGACAGGACAGCATTACATTGTCAGTGGTAATTTACCTCTCATCTGTCTTCACTAATTATTGTCACATTCATCAGATTCATCAAAGGAAGAGGGGCTCTTTCGGGGATTGCACCATTTGCCGTTAATACAGCATCAACTGCTATTAGGCCCGAGAAGCTGAGAGTGTGTGTGTGTGTGTGTGTGTGTGTGTGTGAGAGACAAGAGGGACAGCGCATATTCATCTCTAATTAGACCAAGCTGTGTGATTAATTATACAGTCCGCCTTTTTTTACTCCAAGGGCTGAGGATGATGTTGTTCATGGGAGGAAAAATAAATATAGAAGAAGAAGAGGGGAAAAGATTGAGGGAGAGAATATGAAGAAAAAGGGAAGGGGAAGAAATGGAGGTGAAGATGTGGGAGATGTTGAGGTAAGAAAACATTGAGTGGGAAACGTGACGCCAGCATCAGGAAAGAGAAGAAGCGAGGGAACGAAGCAGAGGTGAAGTGTTTTGTCATGTGCTCTCAGTGTAATTCCCACCTGACAAAGAGGCCTTGAATCAGGGGGGAAATTGCAACTTGTCACCCAGCAAATAAACTGCCCTGATAACTGATTAATAACGCACACCTGGGACAGCTGCGCACACGCACACACACACACAAACACACACACTCACGCAGATGTAGGCGCATGCTGAGACACACTTGTAAACAGAGAAAGAGCCAACACATTGCTGCATACAATTTTCGTACATATGTGCACACACTGATGAACGCAATGACACTCTGTACCAACACACACACATATGCTCATTCATAGGTTAATATAGGACCATTCATAGGCACATACAACTGAACAGAAAAAAGTAATCTGACACAAATTTAGCAATCTTTCAGAACAAATAATAAGAGATTTGAAGCAGGTCTTGTCTTTCTCTTTCTCATTTTAAGCTTAATGAACAAAAGTCCAAAGAACAAGTTTTAGGTACTTTGGCTTGCTAAGCTGTTAACATGTTTAACTGACAACAGCAAAATCATGCATGTATGACTTTATGACAGATGGAACCTGTAGTTTGGTGTCAGAGAGAGACAGAGAGGGATGGATGGATGGAGGGTTAGAACTACAGGAAACTACTTTCCATGTTTTGACTAGAAGTAAAGGTGGTAGGAAACACCTAAAACACCTAAAAATTATTTTATAGCAAAGAACAACCCCATCATAAGACATAGCATTGATAATGGATTACGTTCAATGGTAATATTGTACCTATTATGACAATATCTGCATGGTACATACAGGTTAGAGAAAGATCATATTTACACTAAAAATGATTTAGAAAAAGGCAACATTCATTCTTGTTTTTATCAGTGTTAGGACATAAACTCTGGTGCCTGGCATTAAAGTCAAACACATTACATGACCATCCACCCTTAATTTTGGCTTTACTACAATACAAAAAGGATAATACTTTCTGCAATGACACTGAACGTTGACACTAGACATAAAAATTCTGAATCGTCCAATATGAACTTGTGGGCTGCACAGAAACACATGGTTGTCCTCCTGAAATGTAGTAGTTCTAAATGTAAATCTGGCTCATCAGCTAAATTGTGCTAATTTCGGAGTCACCGGGAGGTGGTTGGGGTGGATGGCAGGCCCACAAAGTTCAGGACTTTGACACTTTGGCTGATGTTCAGAATGCATTTTTCAACAGAACAAGGACTGTGGATTTTGTCCCTCACTTCTTACACTGCAGCCACAGCACAAGAGGATCTCTTCATGGCCAATATGGAGAGGAGGAATGATTACAGCAACCCATCACTCTTTAGACGTGAGTATGGTGTTAAAATTGAAAAAATCAGAACCTATCCTTTAAATGTCAGCATGGAGCATTGGATTTTTCAGGTCACTTGACCTTCGCAGCAATCTCACACAAAAAAAGTCTATTGGACAAAATGGCACTAAGCAATTTTTATAACGCATCAGTAAGGTAGAACATAGAAGCTGTAATACAGTACCACCTGAGGAAAATCTGACCATCCAGTCCCCAGAGACAAAGACAACAACAATGGGAGAGGGAGAGAATTCAATTATAGACGGATAGAGCTTCTGATAGACTGAGACGATCAGCTCTGTTCCTTCTTTTCCTTTATCCGCTCTTGAGACATTCCCCCCCCTACACACACACACGTCAGTCAATGTTAGCTAGCACACACTGACCCACCCAGGAAAAGCCATTTAGAGTGACATCTACTCTTAGTGTTTATTATACCCTTACACCTCTCTCCTCCCGTACCGCCGCTGTATTTCCAAATGCTCACACGTTCCTGGCCTCTGATCCTCACTGTGATTGGACAACAACAGTGGAACCAGGACCAGGCCAGGCCAGGCCACGCTCGGTGCCCCCAAACTCTCACACCCCTCACACTTCCTTCAGAACATACACACACACACACACACACCGCAGGGCCATCTCCTCTAAACAAAACCTCTTCATCTGGAGCACAATGGAGGCTCTCCTGAAAGCCTATCATTTTCACTGGCACTGGGTCGAACACTGACGGAGAGGAGGAGGAGGAGGGTGGGGAGGGAGGATGGGAGGAAGGGGACAGTGTCGAAAATTGGATCAGAGCTGAGTGTTGTCATTTGGAGTTTTATCAGCAGAGCCTGACGCCCAAAAGGTCATCTGACATAATGGCTGATGAATTTAAAAAACGCGCTGAGCAGGATTTTCATTTGCAATTTTCAATTTAGCCAGGCGGAGCCTCTCACGGCAGCCCTCACTGATAACCATCTCCAGCCTGTCAGTGCTATCGCACCGCCTGTCACAAACATCAAGCAGCTGTTGCAACCAGAGAGGAACTTATAGAGAGATACAGACAGGAAGAGATACAGGTACAAAGAGGAAAGTGAGACAGCCAAAGTAAGACAGAGATAAAGTGAGTAATAACGAATATATTATTTTAATGGCTGAAAAATAAAGAGACAGATTGGTGAGGTCAGAAAGGTCAAGTCATCAGAAGCAACAAGGGTGTTTCAGTCACTGATGTCTCTGCTGTTATCACATCCTCACTCATATAATGATTGTTAAATTATTATTTTCAAAACACGACTCATTTACTCTATTTCCTGGGTTTGTTTTTATGTAACATACCACCACTTTGGTTTGGATCAGTGGTACCCACAAAAGTAATGGGCAAAATATTATAATTTTCACACAGGTACTTGCATGGGTAAAAAGACGTGAGCAGGTGAAATAAACAGGATTTTTAAAAATGAAATTTTAAAAATGTGTCACAGCCTTTTCATTTTCAACTATCCCAGCACAATTCTATCAATTTCTAACAGCTAGAGTACACTTACAATTTGTTGTTTTATAGGTTTGTTTGTTATTATGTACATCACTGAAAGGTCAGGAAATGAGGGGGAGAGAGACCCAACGTGGTTCGTGGTTAGTATCTTAAGCCCTGAGCTACGGGGGTGCTCCCACAGGTAACAAATAAAGCACTTTAAACTGAGTAAAAGTGTAGCCTATGCATTTGATTACATGTTGAATCTGGTACTGACCTAACCCCTAATACTAACCCTTGTAAGGAGGGGCAGATACAGGTTTTTCAAAACTTTGTTTACTTAATTAGCATGAGCAGTGACAGCGGTCATGAGTGAAAGGACAAACACATAAAAGTGTGACCTGTAGAAGAAAAGTTCATCAGGGGACACATGAAGAAAAAAGGAAATTCTGTTTGATTAACAAGTGTTCAGTCAAAACATTACAGCAATGAGCTATCCATGAAAAAAAAGTCAAGGAAATCAACTTGAATCTGGAATTCCTTTCGCATTTAAGCAGATGTACCTATTGCTTTTGTCTATTTTGCCCTCTCTGTCAATTAATTGACAGTCTTGTCATTCTGAGGCAGCCATTTTGGAGTACTGGAGCTGACCATGAACTGCCCAGACACTGAGTTTGTATCCATTCAGGCTAGAAGATAAAACCATGGCTCTTATGTGGGCTTGCTGTGCAGAGAACCGGGGGCCCGGAGCCAAGGTTTCCAGAGCAAACAGCCTCACATAGCTGTTCCCCATCACTGCCTATTCATCCCTCTACATCCCACCTGACAGAAAGAGAGAGAGACACAGACCAACAGAGAGAGAGAAAGGCTCTTGGCAGTGAATCCAGGCCTTGCTGGGTTCAGTTGAACAGCTGTGTCTAATAAAGTGTCTCGCCTCAAAGAAAAAGGAAAAAAATGGAGTACTTCACAACAATCCGGCGCGCAGAGAAAGGCAGCAGAGGAGGAAGAGGGGGATGAATGATGGAGAGATTTTGTTGAAAAGCTTAAATGACAGGGGCCACTTTCTACTAACCAGGAGGAAAAGGTACAATGAGTCTACTGATTGGTGGATACTCAGGTTTAAAAGCTTACTGATTGGCTCGAAGAGGATTCTCCAGTGTCTGTTTAGATCGATAGCATGTCAAAGTCCTTCCATCCTGCATGTAGCGTGCGTCAGAACTGCGGGATTTGGGGGTAAAAATGGAAACAATGCAGCTGCATTCCGGAAATCATGTGGAACGACAAAATATTGTCAAACCTGCTGCAGGATACTGACACACTGTAGTGTGCTTTTGAGAATTTTACATCACAAATCCTGTTGCTGAAGAGATCTACATGCTCTAAACACAAAGGGAAGTATTTAAAACTGAGCTAAATCAAAACAAAAAACTGAAATAATTGAACACCTATTGCTCTACATCTGCTGTATGTAAAAACACATGCATGCAAACAAGCACACACACCCAATCAGGATTAACTATATAATGTTTTCATTGTTACTGATGGAGTTAGTTTTTCCCGTGTGGGATTCAAATTGCCTTCCTAAGCACAAGGCATTCACAGGAAACAGTGCACGCACATAGTGGATGTGATGTGAAAGACAAAAGACAATACAGAAGACAACATACGATAAATGGTTCAGTTTAAGTGTTATTTATTAAAATGTGATGAGATGAATCCTCTCAGCCCACAGTTTGTTTCAGTGTGCTGTAAACATATACATGAGTTGCTCCTCTATGCATTTCTATCTGCCCAAGGCCTGATTGCTGCCCCCAGTGGTTGATCCATACGTCATTCGGAACACAGTTTTTGAATTTTATATATAAATCCACTGTTTAGCTGTGGAAAGAGATGTTTGTATTTTTATTTATTTAATTTTCAGTTTCAGACTTAAATTGGATTGAATTATTTTGGATACAAGGACACACCACTACAGTAATGATATATCCTTTTAACCCCTTTCTTTGTCATGCACATGCACTACTGTAAAAACTATTATAAACCAACTTACTTGTGTGAACTACAGAACTAGGTTTGTCTTAATCCTTTACCCGAATTATATAAAGCAAGTTTCTCATTTACATGACGTTAAATAAATGTGGTTACTGCAGAAACCCAACAGTATGCAGGTTATTTAGGTTCATGTAAGCACAGTCACACCATGCAGACTCCAGGTCAAAGTGAGGAGGTCAACATAATTACACGGAAGACAAATCTCTCAGTCCTCTATCACTTTATAGTGGAAAACCTAGGAGAAACCACTATTTGCCTGCTGTCCTGAGACCTGCTGAACTCAAACAGGTGTATCAAGCTCTAGAAAATAATATGTAATAATAGTTATAATTCATATACAGGCATGAAGTATTCCAACTTCCCGAGCTATTATTACCAAATATCCAAGAAAATCTCAGCGTAAAGCACCTGCTGAAATCAAGCCTACCTTAGCAAACATATTTTACCATTTCAGGTGGATAAACTGAGTAAAAATCTAGAGCAGAGTGTGAATAAGAGCTGCTTCATTTTAAGGCAGAACAGGGGGGCAGGACTAGGAGAGAGAAAAACAGCCCGATGGCCTTGAGAATATGAATCCTCGCTTCCCAACACCTTTGTTTGTCTCAGAGTGCCACAAGAGAGCCCTGCATGTGTATTTGTGTGTTGTGTGTGTGTGTGTGGAGTTAGGGGGTGAGGGGTGAGGGATTGGGGGTGGGGGTGGGGGGTGCTGGGCTGTGTGACAGAGTCTCTCTCTGCATTAATTGCTTAAATTGAAGCGCTGCCACGTCTCTGTGAGAGACGCTTTGATATGATAATGGCAGCCTTCTCAGCACAGGAGAGGCCTGCTTTGTGTGTGTGTGTGTGTGTGTGTGTGTGTGTGTGTGTGTGTGTGTGTGTGTGTGTGTGTGTGTGTGTGTACGTGTGTGTACGTGTGTGGATGTTAATTTGGTGGCATGCACCTGCCAGCACGCCACTGTCTCCTGTCGCCATCAACACGGCCAGGGAGACAGTCAGAGACAGACAAAAAGACTCAGAGAGAGAAGGCTCAGCCATGTTGATCAGTTTTGGGTGAAGATGATAATCGGGATAAAAACGAAGGTGATGAAGGTGACCACTCAATGTTATCTATGTAAATTCCTTCCAAGAAATCTTTTTTATAATGTGTTTGAAGTTTAAAAATAACACAATGTTTTGTTTGGCTGGGTTCGCTAGCTTCATTGACTGGCATAGGGGGCATTTAAGACTTCTCACAATTCCATGTAATGACCCTCACTGCCGCGCATACAATATCAATTTTAACTCATCCCAGACCCAAAATATCCGTTACCAGCTGTTGTAATGATCAAACAAAATTAATTGAAGTGCTAGTGACAATTAATATAACAGTCTCATGATAAATGTGTTGCACATTAAAAACATCCCACGACAGCTCATCATTTTCCAGGACATGTTGTATTATTTGGCATCATTCTGGACTTTTCCATGACTAGAAACCTATATTGAAGGTTTTCCAGGACGTGTGGCAACTCACATCTGCCTCAGAGTGCCTCGATGCTGTACTCAATGGACCAATTCAGCTTACAGGAAGTCACAGGTTCATTTGACCCACTGAGGCACAGCTCTGACCTTCTCACAGCTGTCCAAAATATTAAACCACACTGAAGGTGCATCTTGGCTCTTTACCCATATGTAAAGTGTACATTTCTATCTCTCTTATTACATCTATCTCTGCAATATCACTTGAGCGCCAAGTACTTTTTCCAAAAATCATTGAAAAAGGACTGCTTCAGGCTGCTTTAGCTGACCAGTTCAGACAGTCCTCTACTGCAGCTCCCCTGAAGCAGTAGGAAGCTTCAGTGCAACAAAATCCAGGACTGGTTTGAATAAATATGTAGAGCATAAACAATTAAAAAAAGGGAGGGATGGTATTAATCTGTGCATCAAGAAATGTGTCATTTCTTGCACTAGATTACAAAATATTCTCATCCACGTGAAAATAGTTCTACATACTTACGCACTCCTCACTTATGAAGCGGCTGTAACATAAAACTACAACCATTAATTAAAAATATTAATGTACTAGTCATAAAACCATCCACCCAGTCACTTAATGTCTTTATCATTTAACAACCACTTTGTTTGGCTGCTGTTCAAAGATTGTAATGCTTAGCGCATTAACATTTCACTATTAATCTAATTAGCACTGATTAAAATAGAATAAACCAATAAGCTTATGATTAACAGTGATTTTAGAACCACTATGTTTTTTAAACGACTAGCTGTGTGAACATCACAGCCTATTATGGTTTATGTTGTAAATTATTCTTACATTTCTGATTTTTAACAAGCGGAGGTCGTTCCTGACACTTTTTCTTCACCAGTAGCTGTTCTTTGTATTCTGCCTGCTTTAATTTCCTGTCATTCCAGTTCACTTTGTCATTCCCACAGTCACTGACCCAGTCCTGCTCCTACTAGTTAACGGCAGCCCTGCTCATCATGCGTCATGGTTACTGGAGCACCAATCAACTGTCAGTTCGTCTGATGATGTCACAGGTCAGTGGGGCTGCCATTAAAACACAGAGAAATCGCCATGGTAACGCTGATTGTTCTGCCATGGTGGTGGTCGTGGTAGTTGTGGGAGAAGGTTTACTGGAAGGGAAGTGTGTGTGTGTGTGTGTGTGTGTGTGCGCGTGTTATTGAATGACGTCTTGGACACTGACTTGAGTCAGCCATTACCCAGAAGCCACTGCAGCTTCAGGAGGAGAAAGGAAGCACTGTGTCCTAAGATCTGACACATACACATATACACACACAAGGGAAATGGTCTGATCAAACACACACACACACACACACACACACAGGCCTCCTGGTTGCTTGCTAAGCCAGCTGACCTTTACACAGGCCACCCACAGTTGACCCGTCCTCAACCATGTGACGAGGTGCGAGGCCGAAACTACAACACTGTCCCATGGCTCCACACACACACACACACACACACACACACAGAGAAACCCCAACTCCACCCATTATTGCTTGACAGCTGTTTCAGATGGTGAGACAAGGCACCTGGCGAGTTTAGCTTATGGTTGTGGTTTGGTTTTAGAACTCCACATAGTGCAACAAAAAACTATGCACAGTGCACTAAAATCTATATTGTGAGACGAGGGCTGTGCAAATCAGGGCTGGATTCTCATGTGATTAATTACTGTATCGTGATATATACTGTTACCGTAATATAAAATTACATATTCGGTGATAGAAGATTTTGGCCATATTGCCACACCTAACTGGCAGAAATGGAATATAATATTCATAAGTTAACGTTGTGAAACGGTCGTAGTTTGGTTAGGTTTAGGCACCAAAACTACTTGGATAGGTTTAGGAAAAGCTCATTGTTATCATTAAAATAAGTAAGTCACGTGACATAGACACTTAAGTCACGTGAAGTAAATCACGTAACAACGTTGACTTTTGGTTTCACACGGTGAAGTGAATGAGAACAACCTCTGCACCGCCATGTTTCTACAGCAGCCCAGAACGGACAAACCAAACACTGGCTCTAGATAGAGTTTCGCGGCCACCATAGTTTCTCCTACTGTCATGGTCTGGCTTTGCTTCTCCCTCGATCCCTAGTGTTTCCAGCTGTTCTCCCCCTTCCCTTGTGTTTCATGTTTGCCCCCTGTTGGTTTCTGTCTGTATCAGTGTGTGTGTGTGAGAGATCTGGTCTAGGTGTGGCCTTCATTCCCTCTCCTACACACCTGCAACCAACTACCAATCAAGCCTTGCTGCCAAGCCTCCTGAAACACCTGCAATCCATCCAATCATCCAACTCCAGCAGTATATAACCCCAGCTCAGTTGTCAGTTTACCTAAGTGATACAGGCACACGGCCAAGTCTTCATCCTGGTGCCTCATGTTTTTGAATATCCCGGTGACCTGTGCTTCTTCTTGTGCCTCAGGATCATACTCACTTGTGTACTGTCTGCCTACAAACATGCCTGCCTGCCAGTCTGTCTGCCTGGACTTACACTCTCATGTGTGTTTGTTTGCCGATGACCTGCCTGCCGACCTGCTCGCCCGCCTAAACTCCGTGTCAACTCAAGACTGCCTGCCAAACCAGACAACACCAATGTGAGATCTCAGTCTACACTCAAGCCACTCTGGTATCTGTGTGTGAAATAAACTGAACTCTGAGTCCTCGTCTGAGTCCTACTTTCCTGAGCTTTCTAAAAACTCTACACCTACCCTCTTGGTAGGTGAGCGGTATTCATTTGGTTGCAATCTACAACTTCACCGCTAGATGCCACTAAATCCTATACACTGGTCCTTTTAAAAATATACTCATTTTAAAAAAAACCTAAGCACCTGCACCATAGCTCTCTGAACAAGCTTTAGCTGTCAATTTAGGAAGGTTGCACTTTAAATTTTTGATGGTATCCAGCAAAGCTGCTTTGGACAAAAGCATCTGCCAAATTAATGTAGTATCTGTTGAGGTTCTCCTAGGTGATGGCTATGGAGTCAATACAACAATTAATTGCCACAGACGTTTGGCCGTTGCTAGGACTTTGTAGAATGCTAACATGAAAACATACAATATCCTGTCCCAGAAGCCCCACTAGGGATTATTGGTTTTGTTTAATTATTTATCATTTGAGAAGACAATCTCACTACTACAAGGTCCATTTAGCTGCTGTTCTGGAGCTTTTGATCATATCACATGATCTTCATGAGCAAATGGAGTTTGCCCAGTTGTCATGGAATTGTTCACACTTCTGAGCACTTTAAAGACTTTGTTCATGTTGGCTTAAAAGTGTTGAAAGTTTTCTCAACTGCTGTTTTAAAGGTCAAGAATGAACTTTGAACTATCGCTCATTGTTTTGTTTAATAACTCCCATGATTTAAAACAGCTCAAGTTCTCACTGCCTTTTCTCCAACAACATACAATATACAGTAGTAGAAAAGGTTTCAGTCGTAGTCATCTGGAAACAGTGTCCACATGACTACGACTGAAACCTTTTCTACGATAGAACACTCCTGGACGAATGAGGGACTACACCGTCCAAATATACAGTAGATTAATCTTACTAAGGATTCTGGGTTTTATTTCATTGCTTTGGCACCAGCACCAAAATGACATAATATAGCACTTTATCTGTGTATTTATTACTGCTAAAACACAACAGTCATGATAACTACTTTACAATAACAATCCCTGCTATTCTCTAACTTGTAACATTGCTCATTAAAGTCAGGTTAAAAGTTTAATCTTTACATATTTTGGTCTGGATATACATACAACGTCTCTTACTGTGCAGTTTGGTTTAAATGTATGCTAATATATGTATTATGATCTTGCGTTGTGTAAATTGAGATTGCCACAACTTTCCCCTCTTTCCTCCTCAGTGACTGCCCTCATCTCCTCCTCGTTGTCTGAGTCATAGGAGAATAGTTGGAGGTGGGAAGAGAGGAGAGGAGGGAAGCTTTGAGATCCACCCAAGTGCTCTTGAGCCATAACACATTTACAGTTTTACAGCAGAGTGTGAGTCAAATCTGTGTTTTCTCGAAACACTGGTGCTGACTGAACTGTCACACACTATTAATAGATGCGGGCTTGTGTCTCAATGAGTTGCTCCTCTTGTTCATACTGTGTATTGTGTGTGTCTTTAGTGTGTGTGTGTGTGTGTTCATCTTTCCCCTGCTGCCAAAGGCCTCATTCCCATCCCTTGATCTGAAACAATGTGCTTCAGTCAGAAAGAGAGACAGAGCTGCCTTAGAAACTGCCCCCCCCCCCAACACACACACACACTCACACTCCCTGCCAGTTTCAACCCTCTCAAAAAACAGCTGAGTAGCACTCTTGCATCCAAACATCAATAAACCTAAACATGATTATATGATTCCAGATTGTTTAAATGCATTATAGCAAGATTTGCACTTGTACAAACACTCACACACACACACACACACACACATTTTCACAAACAGAGCCCCATCCCATGAATAATAAGTGTCCAACTATGCCAGAGGTCACATCCACGCTCCACTCCCCACAGCTTTCCCAACCGACCCCCTCATTAGGGAAATGTTTGTCCCAGTTGGGAAGGTGGGACGGGTGAGAAACAGCGAAGAAAAACACGGAGGGAGGGGACAGAGCAGTCATTACAGAAAGTGAGGATGTCTGAGAGACTTCAATGACTAATTGCAGTAGACTACTTTCTTGCCAAATTTTGTCACTTAAAGCTTCCACAAAAGGTTGCAGACTTTTCAGTAGTGAGAGAAATTCTCATGAAAATGCGAGTCCCCTCCAATTGAAAACTACTTTTGCAGTTAAGTCTTTTTTCTGTGGGAGACCATGTTTGTGCTCAGTCATATTCATCACAACACATACACAAACAAACGGACAGTCAGCAGTTTGCACTATGTCCACAAAATTGAGCACGTTGGCAAAAAATGTTTACCTTTCAGGAGACGGCAAAGCAGCAAATGCAGGAAAGAAAACACACACTTGAAAAGAGAAGAGCTTGTATGGATGTGCCGAACATTTACATTTACATTTATCAATCTAAGAGTGAGAAATTAAATGAAAGAGTTATTTCTAAGTGTTCATGTTTACGGGGACAGTAGTAGTTCAGGTGTTTGTCAGTGTAATAAAAAAAGAAATGCAGGTCAGCAGCACATGTTCTGCTCTTCTTAGAAAGCAGAGAACAGAAGGAAGAAAGAAAGAAAGAAAGAAAGAAAGAAAGAAAGAAAGAAAGAAAGAAAGAAAGAAAGAAAGAAAGAAAGACAAATCCACCAGAGATTATTCAGAGTTTACATTGTCCTTTCATACTTGTGAACTTGCAGCTCTTTAGTTGTAATTGCACCTTGTTGTTTGTTCCTTTTCATTCATATTTTTATGTTTGGACCCAATATCGATTTTGAATAATGAAAATGTACATTAATGATGCACATGTCGATGCAGATTCGCTATGATTGTATTGAGATTTCCATCTTCTCTCACACATTACTCACATTTCACCTTGTAGAAGTTAAAAAGATAACAAGCAGCTGCACTTTGTTTGTACAGTTAATATATAGGTTTCTATGGTTTGTCATTCACACTAAGGTTTAATGAATATAATTTACAAGCATTAATAAGAATGTTGGATATGTATTATGATAAATATACAGTGTATATCTGACCTGCTGAAAAAAAAATGGTGCCCTTATTAAAGTATCTGAGTCTTGCTCGACTTTGGCTGATCAGGTTTAGCCTCGGTTGGCCTGAGTTGGCTTGTTCTAGTCTAGGACCACAGTGACTTAGTAATTTCATTGATTAGTCGATCAACAGAAAATTAACCGGATAATCTTTTAATAACATTTTTTCATTCACTGGTTCCAGCTTACATTTTGGTTCCAAATGTGAATATGTATGTCCTGTCTTAGTCTTCTGTGATAGTAAGCTGAATATCTTTGAGTTTTGGACTGTTGGTCAGAGAAAAACAAGCAATGTGAAGACTTCAACTTGGGTTTTAGGAAACTGTGATGGACAATTTCATTATTTTCTGGCAGTTTATAGACCAAACAATTAATCCATTAATTGAGAAAATAATAGTCAAATTAATCAATAATGAAAAACAAGCATTAGTTGCAGCCTTTAACTCCAGGTGTTACAATGGTTGAATGACTAACAACCGACTGATATGAGTGATGAAGATGTACAAGAAGATAGCTTTATCTCTAGTGACACACACACACACACACACACACACACACACACACACACACACACACACACACACACACCCCAACACTCTCTCCTCTGTTAGTGGCTCCTGCTCCCACTGAATGAATGCAAGCCTCTGTTCTCTCTGGCTCTCGGCCCTCTTCATGCCCCGCTGCTGACTGGCAGATTGGAAGTAACAAATTGCTGCGTCCTCAGAATGATAATTAGCAAAGCCATGAAGGCGGTTTTGTTTAAAGGAGCATAATGTGAGCCAAACTTTCTGGTCTTTCTGGTCACCTGACTGACTTCTGATACCCTGAAACTTTACAAACAACACAGGATTCAAACTTTTTGAGTTTAGTTGCCATTTTAAATGCAAAAACTGTTATTTCTCACCACTGTCCCAGAGCCTCCTATAAGTCACCAACAGCATAAGCTAATTTTGAGCCACAGGGCAAAGGTCCAGGATTGTTTTAAGTCCAGAAAAACCTTCCATTGATGTCTCTGGGAGAAATCTCCATGGCACATATATATATTATCTTAGGTGTCATGAAAACAGAACTTGGCTGCCTTTTAATAATCAAGTCTCTACAGCGAAGAGAGTCTCCTCCCCTCGCTCCGCTGCCTTTAGCACAGCTACAGCATCTCCATCAACAAGTCAATAGAGGCTCTGGCTCGCCGAGACATTAGCTAGGAAGCTATGGAGGTGAGCAGGGCTTATTATAAGCCTCTTAGTGATTCTGCAGGAGGTGAAGAAATGGTCTCTGTTAGGGGAATCAATCCCCGGGTAATTACCTAGCCATACTGCAGGCTGCTGAGGAGGACTAGGACCGGGCTGAGGCTGCGAAGGCTAGTGAGCTCCAGTTCAATAAGAGCCTTTTAGGAGAGCCCATTGTCTCAGGCTTAAGAGTGGGGTGCAGACTGATAATGATAATGATGATGACGACGATGATGATGATAAATACACAGCCAGTAATCAAGTGGTGTTTGACGGACACAAGTGCACAGCAGGGCTCATCAGAGTTTAGCTGCACATGGGCAGCCGATCTATAATCCATCCATCTTTGAGACTTGCTTACCCTGTTCGGGGTCACTATCCCAGTATGCACTGGTAAAGAGAAAGGGAAACACCCTGGACAGGCCAGCCACCCAGGCAAACACAGGGATAACACAGGTAAACACATTCATGCTGCATCCCATTTCTTCACCCTCATCCTCGACCTTTGTTAACCTCATCAAGTGAAATGTTGTGGTGTCCCAAATCAAGACTTCACCCAATAATGGCACTTAAGTCTTTCTTCTCCCTCCAGCAGAATTTCAGCATCACCGTAACACGTTGCAAACAGCTCAAGAAAACAGACAGACAATAGAGGGCATTTAACTGGATGCAATCCACCATTAAACAAAAGAAGATAAAGAAAAATTAAGGTTCTCCATTCCGTAACATCAGCCTTTAAACATGGTTTCAATTCAGCTTCTGATGATGTGTACAAGTCATGAGTGGTGTCACAGTTCATAACAGAGTTATTGTACTACTATCTCTTGTAATTCAGTTTTTAGAGGGCAACGCAAAACTGAAAGTCATTCCAAAATGAAGGGGAAAGATTATGGAGAGTTTTGACGGAGCTGATTCAGAGACGGACGGACTGCCTCAATGATACATTTGGGCATGTCCACTGATAGTGATAAATATTTCCTGTATTTAAATATTTTCCGGTCTTTCTTGTTTCTAACAAGTCTGGACTCTGACAGAGTGCCCCCAAGAGGTTGAGGTACCAAACAACAACCTACAGCTCCGAGTTTTATCATTTGTTTTTACATATCATTATTGTATGTTTTATGTGTCTTGTGTTTATGTCGTGTGTTCTATGTTTCACATGGCTGCAAGACAAATTTCCCCTCAGGGATAATAAAGTTAAGTTGAAGCTGAAGAACAAAAGCAGGTAATCTAGACTGACAAACAGATTAACAGTTGTTCATTGGCAGGTTTTTATCTCAGTGAGCGCGCTAGCACCAACCTGTACAATATAAAAAAAAAGAGCAAACTATTCTGTAGGTTAATACGCTAATGGTAATAAATATCTCCTCATGTCAGACCACCAACAACACGTTTTGTTATTCTCCTTTCTTTTTGAGAGATGGTAGATGTCTTCAAAACTGGACCCTGACAGAGTACCTCCAAGAGGTAGAGGTACACAACAACAGCCTATAAAGGCAGGTATTTTGGACTGATGAGCAGATTAAAGGTTGTTGGTTCAATGACCAGTACTAATAAATTGAATCCCACTAAGCATATGAGCAGCGCTAACCTGGAGGCTATTGAAACAGAGCAAAGTATTTTATAGGGTCATGCTTAAATATAGCTTGAAATACCTCACTGCAGTTGTATTTTTATATAATGAAAATATATAAAATGTCCCTATCTTTACTTGAATACATTTAATTTATTCTTATTCATATTTTTAATCCATTCTATTTTTGTTGAGTAAACAATATGTTTATGTATTGAGCATAACTAATAGCCAAACATGCAGACAGACAGGCAGTCTGACAGATGGGTTAACAGACAGATAAAAAGAAAGTTTGACAGACAGGCAGACAGAGTGACAGAAAGACAAGCATATAGTTGAAGCCTTGCTACTCTGACACCTGGGAAGCTATTTGCAACAATGCAGAAAGGGGATATGAAAAAAAGCTAAAAAGGAGAAACTAGATAAAGTAAAAGCATTCTTTCATATGAAATCAAGAGTTTAGGGGGCAGAGTTCAGCCATAAGTGGCGCTGCTACAACATGGTGCAGAAAGAAATTAATTTCACATTCTTTAATTTTCAGAGTAAAATGGCCGGCCATTTCAGGTCGAATAATTGTTTGAACCAATGATTTTATCATTAATCCGACAGCGGCCCCCGAGAGCTGGGGGTCACACCAGAGGTTGATTAGGTACGAGGCTGCACAAAGAGCCCTCCAGTCGATGCCATTGAAAAGGAGCAAGTCATTTAGATTGTGAATTGGTCCCGGGGCTGCGCGGCTCGCTCCATTACAGGCCATTTTCAATTTCAGCTTCACAATAAACATCAAGCCGGGCCAAGGAAATTACAGCATCTTGGAGATGTAGCCGAACAGATAGGTGGGGTACGGACAAGATGACACAACTGGAGGGAGAGGAGGGGTGGGTAATGGTAAGGGCTGGGGAGAGAGAAAAAGAGCAAAGATTATTAAAAGTGGAAAACTGGAAGACTGAAAGAAAAAGAAAGATATTCCAACCTCTCTGACTCTGACAGAGTTTTACATACTGCATGTGCACTTAAAACATGAATGTATGAACTAATACCACTAAGGGAAGCTCATCTGGACGTTTTTATACAGTCTATGGTCTGGACCCAAAGAAACAGAAGAGCTTTTACGCTTTACATCTTGATTTTTTTCTCTTGAGCTGAAATTATTAACTATGGGCATGCACAAACAAAGACTTCAACAACTATTCCATTTGCTTCATAAATATCAATAAGCCTCACTCTTACTCTGTTATAGTACAACTCCAATTAATGTTGGACTCTCGAAGCAGTCTCAAAGCAGGCATATGGTACTAAACATCTTTCCAATATCATGAATACAACCACAAATGCAGGTTCCTTACATCCTAATTACATTAGATTCCATGATCAGCAAGCACCGCTAGACACAAGTACTGCTGCTTCAAGCCAAGTCACCAGGTGCTTTCATGAGGGCTTTAGATTTGTTAATTTTTTTTCAGTTTTGTCAGTTGAAAGTTAAATAGGCTACACCAAGATGATCATGACGAGATGATTATTTCGCTTTTTTTGCCTCTGGAGTGCCATCTTTCTCCTGGATTTGTGAAAACATACACAGTATACAAATCAAAACAATAGCGAGCAGTGCTGGACACAAGTATTGCTGCTTCAAGCCAACTCACCAAATGTTACCGAGGACATGCTTTCTAGATCAGCCAGTAATGAGCCACTAAATTTGGTTTTATTTTTATGCATATTTTCAATTTCCACATAAAAGAACGTAGTGGAAATGCCAAAAATTCTAAAACAAAGTCCAAATATCACAAAAACGTTTTTCCTTTTGGCTGAGGTGGAAACGTTTGATCAATAAAAACAAAATGCCATATTTCCATCATGTGTTCCACATGGTTTTCCACCATTTGAGGTTTGACTGGTGCTCTTTTAATTCACCAGTATGTCATCTCATTGTGCCCTCTTCCTCTGCAATGGTTTAATGGTACCTGACTGGAGTATTAGTGCCACCAGCTGTTTATGTCGATGTGCTCAACTCCTGATATTCGCATAACGGTAGTGGATGGAAACACACATTAATTTGCATTCTCTTTTGCTGCTTTTCTGGAAATTCGGTTAAAATGTGTGCTACATTTGGATGGAAACCTGAGCAGTGTCTGACCAACATCACCTCACCAAACCGGTAGACAGGTGCCCAACCCACTGTGTGGTCCACTCCCGAAGGCCTGAGCTGCTCTCTAAACTAAACTTCTAAGGTGGCACCCACACTGGTCACCTAACAAGCAAATTCACATGGGAGGCCAGATGAGAAATATGTAGCTGCCCAGGAGACCATAGAGTCACCAAACAGTCCTCATAAATGATCCAAATTAGGAAGGAACTGAATACCGTCAAAACACAGTAATCAGTGGTCGATAGTTTCAGCTGAAGCCTCCCTTTCTGTGCCGCATGAACCTCTTGTCAGACTAATATACCAGGTACGCCTTCACTAGCCTAACAATGGAATAATTAAGCTGCTGACAAGAAACTGAATACAAAGAGCAGACATCTGCACTAGTTTTCACAGAAGCCACAGAAGCCTCAAGACTAGGCAGGAGACAATCAGGTGGTTTGTCTCAAAGCAATTATCCACAGCACCTAACTCCCATGGGTCAGTCATACGGAATATGAGTGGAGAAATAATCTCAATATGATAGAAAACCAGTTGTGGTGTGTGTATGTGCAAGTATGAGTGTGTTTGGGGAGAATCTGGGTGAGACTGCATATGGTCAATAATATGTTGTTTTTACCTTTAACTAGGGCTTGGTATCATCTATATTGAGATTTTCTTTGGTGTCTGTTTTTGGAGTTCTGCAATTCCAGTTCTTAGATCTGGGTATTGTAGGAAACAGTGCTAATACAGTACCGGAGTTTCTCTACCAATACCAAAACTATACTTACTTAAGAGGCCAAAGAAGCTGTAGAAGAACTTTGTGTAAATTAAAGTCTATCTAAAACTGCCCCAAAAACTGATTTTAATGATGATGAACTGATTTTGGAATCTGTCTGATCGTAGAGTAAGTAAGAAGATTACAAATCTGACAAATCTTCGATGGCAGCTTTTGGTTCTTGACAGTTTTCAGTACTCAGTGATATGGAGACATTTCGGGCGGTGCCAAAAAAAAAACAATTGAGGTTTGATAGCCAGCAAGACCTCCAACACATTGTCAAAACTATTTACATATATAAAATATTAATGCTTCTAAGCTAGGAGAAGTTCTTGGCAAGTTGAAAATTCATTATGATTATGTGTTCATTATGAGTTCTCCCAAGTGTCAATGGAAACTCCATTGTGACCCACAAACTCACAGCAGGTGAGCTCTTGTTGTTCCATCTTTCTGCTGCACCAGTTCAGCATAAAATGACCATTCAAATTCTCTGAACATCTTGTGAAGCATTTTCTGGACAAATGATTTCACTTTGAGTCCAAATCACCCACAATTTATGTAGCATTAGGAGACTATAACTACTTATTCATGTCTAATATAGGCAATACAATTAAGGAAAAGGTTGACTGCCATTGTGTTTTGTGAAGCAAACTAACCTTTTAATCAGATTGTACCTTAAATATAATTACTGATATTGTTCAATGGCGTGGTGCAATAGTTTTGAATTTATGTGAAAATAAAAAGAATAATTTAGGTGTAGCTCCATACAAGGCCATAAGAATCTGAAAGGAGAGCAGCTAAACAAAAACCAAAGCAATAAAAAAAATTCCTTCTCTGTGGTGGTATTAAGAACATTAAGCACCAGCGTTTTCTCTCCATCTGTGGCAGAAAATCAATGGTCGCGGCCCGCGAGGACAGCCGGAGGCTAATTTTACCCTGCATTTTCTCTGGCGGCTAATCCTGCGGTCAGGAGCTAAACCAGGGAGAGCAAGATGAGGAAGAGGAGCAGAGAAGAAAAGGAAGAGAGATCTCCCTCTCTAAATGAATATTATCAGCATGAAAACAAAGTGACTACCTGAACAAAGTCTATTTTACAGAACCACTTCAATAGATTTCACCCCTATCCCTCCCTCTCTCTGTCTCTGTGGGGTGACTGGGGGTATATATGTATATATGCGCTCCAAATACCACCTACCTACCCTCACCCACCCAAAAAGCCACATACACACACTACATATAGAGGGCAGATACATGCAGACACCCAGATGCACAAATTCTGACAGCTGTAATGGGAGAAAGCTTGATCAAGGAGCTCCACGACAAATGCTATATTAAGACTAAAGAGAGACATTCTGATGTGCTTCCACTGAAGATTCACCTATTTGTTATATGTATTTCCTAGAGGTGGTAGTAGACAGGTGAACTATGTGTGTCTGTTTGATTTCGTACCTTCAGGTCAGACACATGGTTAGGATGTAAAGTGTAGAGATTAAACGTGACATTTGGAAAAAAGTGAAGACTACTGATGGAGTACTAGTTGCACAAAGATATGATAGACTGCTCTGGTAAGTTGGGCCAGTCTACAGTAGTCTAATCTTGTCACACGCAAGTACTGTAAGTCAACAAAAAATAAAACACAACTCATTTTAGCTTTTAACGTTTCTTTTGCTAAAACAGAACTGAGCAGCTTGAAATGCTTCCTTGGATATCCAAGATTCCTTCTGACAGTAGTCAATGAATTTGGCAGCTTTGTGCAATCTCTGAACCTGAATCTCTAAAAGTCAAACTCGGGAACTGCAATGTATGGTGAGAGGGGACATGTAACAGTGGGTGGCAGCAACACACCAAAGCTTAGCCTACGTACACCTGGAAATAAAACAAGAAGAAGACATTACTGTTTATTTAAAAAGGCTGCTATCGTCAGCATTTCTTGCATCTTCTCATTTATCCATATCACATTTTCTATTCCACCCAAATGTAAAAAAAATATATTTTGGTATCTGGTATTTTCATTCAGGTTGTTATGCAAATTTAAAATATGCGTAAAAAATGAATGGAATCGTACTTCCATATTCGACTCTCTAAGAAACAGAAGCATGCATACTCCTGTGTGCTTGTGTGTGTGTGTGTGTCACAGCTCTGGCTTACACACAAAGAGAGGGTTATTTTAGTCATTAAGGAAATGAAGTGAGGGGTGAAATCTACTGAGGGAGATAGATTTCTATAGAGTCATAGTACATGCTCTATCACAGCAGGCACAACATATGCACACACACACACACACACACACACACACATAAATCGAATCTTTCTGCTCTGCTACTGATCCACTCTGCACCGTTGCATTGAAACAACACACTCAGCTAGGAGTGTATCTGATTCTGTGTGTATATGCACAACTATGTTGATAAACATCTTACTTACAGTGTTGTAGCCAAGTATACAACTCTGTTGAGATCATAGAGAATGACTGAACACACACACACACACACACACTCATCGACTTCTGTGGGCTTTCTATTATTTTTTTTTATATTTTCATCTTGTAGTTTTGGCTAGGACTATTATATGAAATTTGAATGTTGGTTTCTCAGTTGTTGCAAGAAAAATTGCCAAAAATCTATTTAGAATGTCTTCTAAATCTAAAAGAAAACAGGGCGACATTCATGACTAATATTTTATCACAATGACCAAGTTATACTGTAATATCTTGTCAGGTTTGGTCACTTTGCGCCTATGAAGAAATCTGCTGTCAAATGATATAACATGAAGAGATTTTGCTTAAGTTGATGGCCCTATACGACATGACATATCAAAATGAGTACATGTACTCATGTACTCCTAGTACATGAATTCACAACTTTGTGAGCAGGCAATGTCTGGTCTGCAACCTATTAAAGCTGCAAGGGCAGCCTGTAAAAATGACCACTGTACTATATATCTATGGCGACCACCCAGACGGGCTAAACTTAAAAACCTCAGCGAGCCTCACATCAGATCTACTCATTTATGGGCAACTAAAACCCCTGAACCTCCCTGGCTGCTTCACACACAAACTCTTTAATAGGAGGATGATACAGAGGGGAGGGGAGGGGGTGATAGAGAGAGGCAAAGGGTGGGGTAAATGGGATGAGGGAAATAGACAAAAAGAGGGGAAGAGGGGAGGGTAGAGAAGAATGAATGGAAGGGAAGAGAGGGGGAGATAAACAGAAAAGGAGGGTAGACGCCTCTTCCACATCACTGCCTTCAATTTAACACAGGTGGTAAAGTTAGCAGATAACACTGATAGTTTCGCCAAAGCTTCGCATGAGGAATGATACACAACAGACACACACACACACAGATTTCTACCTCCTCCAGTATGAAATGGGAGGTAGGAGCAGAGATGGAGGGAAAGATGCTAGAATCCAAGGACAAAAAAGAAAAGAGAAAAAAAGAGGAGGGGGCTGGAGAGGGAAAAACCATCGCAGTCTGCCTATTTCTGTGTTGTCAATTACAGAGCTGAGATAGTTTATTAACCTCTCAGGCCTGTAGGTCATCTTAGTACCACAGGTTAGGACCTGAAGGTAATTGATGAAGTACACTGTGTCATGACGACCACATCTCCACACCACTATAACACATGGGCAGTTTTTTCCTCTTTAAATACACCAGTAGCTTATTTAGAAGACTTCTCACTGCCTGTGGAAGCCTACAGGTCTGCAACACCAAGCCAACCTCAGCTCAAAAAATGAGCCTGTTTTCCGGCAGTTACACAAAAATTTTCAGTTTTGGGAAAACTGGTTAGCTGGTAAATTCACCTTCAACCATGTGTCCCATAGGCCGTTCGTAAGACTGTAAAGATTTGCAGCAGAAACCACAATTCTATGGTTTCTTTGAGGGACTCTAGCTGGTCTGCAACTAATCAGCAGCACTGCACTTTCCCCATTTTTCTCTTCATGTTCTATTAGTGAAAGCATATTCTGAACTGTGCTTTTTGTGCAAAAGAGAACAGCAATTTTGATGCGCAGGAACATAAAATGGAAGTGAGATTATTCCAGGTGAGAATCCGGTTTACATGAATCAACTCTACTGCATATGTTGGTGAAAGATCTAGATGGTAACAAGTCTTATGTGATGCATTTAGTTTAGCAGACTGGAAAATACCATGAAATATTAAACAAAGACAAATTAATTAATGGGGACAGCTATCCTGGTTTTTGGATTTTACGCACACAGAAAATAATTCCAAATAAATCGACAAATCAATCGGCAGAAAAATATTCTGCATTTTTAAGCCAAAAATTTCACTCATTTCTGAAGAGCAGACCGCTGCTATGAATAACAGAGCATTACTATGGACGTAGTTCTGATCATAGACTCTCGAGTCCAAAACGTTTTAAAACCATAAATCAATTAAATCAATATTGGTGTCAAATTGTTGATTTCTGTACTAAGTGTCTGTGTAATAAGCGGGATAATGTACAGCAAGTTGGTCATTATTGCAAAATTAACTCCCTCAGGGTGATTCTAGAAACCCTGTCGGGGTTAATTTCGCAATAATGACCGACTCACTGTACATTATCCCTTACCTATAGGTAATACCGGTGGTCTAGTATCACTCATGACCGCATGAGGTTGCTTGTCACGAAAATGTAAACATTGGTGATTTTAAGTGTTTGAACAAATGTTAAGTGTTGTTGATGTTCTAGTGAGGACAGTCTCCAGAAATGTGGTGTATTCTTTATTCATTCTTTATCATTCTTGTAGATTGTAGCTGAATGCTAAAACGCTCTCATCCTGCACTGTAAAACTAAGAGGTTGTCATTGTGAACAGCCTCCAGTTTCTCATTGTGTTGCTAAATGAATCTCCTGTCCTTATAGGAAGAAGTTCTGTGTAACAATTAGATGGCAGAGCTGCAGCGTTCCCTCACAACACTTGAAAAAAAATAAACAGGAGCGATGGTGTCTGGCAGGTAAGGCTGTCCTCCTCTTAGACAATCAACGCTTCCCTCATCCTCGTTACCAATAAATCAAAGACTATGATGAGACAAGAGACAAACACAGTGACTGTCACAATATGCCTCTTTTGTTTAAGGCCACTGCGTCATTCGTTAAGGTGCGATCAAAGCAGCTTAATGATGAGCAGAGGAAGATAAATTAGGAACAGCTCAAACCTTAATGAGTGATGGGAAAAGAAGAATAACTACTCTCTTGTGGATGTATTCATATTCGCTGCCGTTGTGCGTCTGTGAGCTACAAAAGCGTGTTTGTGTGTGTGTGTGTGTGTGTGTGTGTGTGTGTGTTTGAGTGTGAATGGAGGTAATGGGCAGTACAGCTGGCCTGCGCTCAGCTTAAATGCTGCCTGATTGTTTTAGCTCATCCTGGGTTTGATGATGGAGATGGTGCTGTTGTTCGAACGAATATACGGCACAGCACGCGCACATCTGTGGGGCACTAACAGGTGTGGAAGAGACACAGAGAGAGAAAAGTGAGTTTTGGAAACCATCCCAGCGCCAAGCAGAAGCCAAATTAAAAAGAAAATCAAAGCCTTTTTCATGTCCACTTGAAGATGATAGGGCTGTTAGTATATGAGAGAGAGACAGAGAGGCGAAGTGTGAATCTGCATTATATCAGCTGTGTTTAGATCTGCTAAATATGAGCAGATTCAGTTTAGAGGAGCAACAATCCGATCATCACAGCAGGAAGAGCAGATGGCTGCATGTTGGGAAATACTCAACATATGCTGGTAATGTTTACAGAGGTGAGTCACACAATTTATCCCAGTAAAAGCACACTACATGGCTAAATGTGTGTGGACAGTGGCCACCTTAACATTACATTAGTTTGTGCTTTTTGATCATCTCATCCCAAAACGGTGGGCATCGATATGCTGCTATAACAGCCTCCACTCTTCTGGTTTCAGGCTTTCCACCATATTTTGGAACCTGGCTGCTGGGATTTTCTGCCATTTAGCTACAAGAGCATTAGTGAGATTGGGCACCAATGTAGGCCTGGCTCTGTGCTCCAATTCATCCCAAAGGTGTTGGATGGGGTTCAGGTCAGGACTCTGTGCATGTCAGTCAAGTTATTTCTTCACCAAACTCAAAAAATAATCCTTTATGGACATCACTTTCAGGCAAGGGCGCTGGAATCACTCTATTGTCTAAATTCATTATTGTAAGTTGTAGCATTATGATTTCCCTTTATTGGAACCAAGAAGCCCAGCCCATGAAGAACAGCCCCGGACCAAAACCACACCATATAGTGGCTATAGAGCATATATTGAGCACATACTATAGATCCTGTGAGATACACTCCATGGCCACTTTATCAGGTACACCTGTACAATCTAATGCAATCCAATACAACTGTTCTGCCATAAAGTCTACTTTTATCATAATTAATATTCTGCCCCCCTCATGTATGTAAATAGGGAGGACAAAAAATTAGAAACACCTTTCAATATAATGCAGTCCAGTACAACACCACACCAACTATGACCTCAGTGCTAAAACATATAATTGAATTAACCCCTCTATGACAATGTCAACAAAAACTTTGTCAAAGTAGAATTTATAGCAGAGCTGTTGTAATGATTTGCAAGAGATTATACAGGTGTACCTAATAAAGTGGCCACTGACTATATATCCAATTCTAATAATGCTTGCAGGTCACTTCAGGTTACTTCATAAACTTTACTTAATACATGTATTGTTTTGAAATGTTTTTGCATTACTCAAACATGCATATATCTCAACCGAAAGATACACAGATTAATTCACTCTCAGATCCTATTCATTCAGGTGACTGAAAGAAAAGTCTTCAAGGTGAGCTTTCAAATGTGCTCATGTATTGTCAATATGACAATTGCAAATAGTTTGGTTTATTATTATTTTCTTAAGCAGGGGCAGTGGAACAAAGATATGAGTATTAGTGACTTTTGACAAAGTTGATATGTTCTAGTAAGGAATTAATTTCATAGTCTTGTAGTAAATGTATATTTGTGTATTGAAATATCATATCCACATGTAAATAAGACCTAAGGTTTTTAGAAACCCGAATAGGCCAGATAGATTATTCAGAACAAAAAAGCATTAGCATGCAGTAGCAAGTCAGAAAAAACAAAAATATGACAACTAAAGATGATGAGGAGGATCAGCTCAGTTTTGGTTGACACTCTTCTTCCAATACTCGTGATAAGATAGACAAATCCTCCAGAGAGTGTTAGATGGCAGCAGTGTTCAGGACCTAAAATGTAAGTGGAGTCATCCTTCACTTTTCAGGTAAATCTGTTCAAAAATGGCCAAGACTGAGGCGGGTGGTGAGAAGTCAGAGACACTGACAGCAGACAGCGATTAGAAACTTTGATAATGTTATGGCATGTGCAAAGGGAGATGAATAACCAAGGTAACCATGTGAACATCCTGGATAGAATCAAAACAGGCATAAAAATAAGACCTGGACAAATGTGCATTTAAACATACTGATTGTCCATTCTAACCCTTCCACATGACATGACTGGAGAAGCACAGTTCAACGATGCAGTAAAGTATTTTAATCTGTGTGTGTTAGCTGCTCATTGACCACACAGCAGCCCTATACCAAAGATGAAAGTTTACATTTAATGTCGCCCACAAACTCCTCATTTTTTTTCATCTTCTGACACTTTTCCCTCCATCCATGCCCCAGCAGGCCTCTCTCACAGCACAGAGCAGATTACAGACAACGGCTTCAGCTGCCGCCTCCGTTCAAAAACTAAGACGTTTTAATTTCTTACTTTTTATCGTAGCCACGCAGACCACTTTCAAACTACTTCCCTTTCGCCCAGTTCCACTTCCAAGCCGCCCAAATCTGCGCCTCTCCCGCCCTAAAATCTTCACTGCCCAACAGTCCCCGGATGACCTCCCCTCCCTGAAATCTGGCTAGAGCTCCAATCTTGGCTTGATGGGGTGCGTGGAATTAAAAACCAGGCAATTACAGTGAAAAAATTGAAATCTTGTGTTTTGTATGGGAGTGGTGTGCCGAGGGGGGGGGGGATTAGGCTAAAGCTGGACTGGCGGTTGAATGGTGAATGAACCGAAGGGTCCCTGAAAGACGCCACTTGTTATTAGAGTGTGTAAACACTGCCAAGCTGCTGAGAAGCTGGTAAAAACACATCAGACATAAAGACGCTGCCTGTGGACACGTTGTATTATCCCTCAGTACATTGCTGCTAAATACTTAGCTTGAGGATTCCAACTGTCCCCCCTCCTCCATCGCTCTCTCTCAAAATAGAGAGAGCGATGGAGGAGTAATCTTTTCTAGACAATGAGCGAGAGAAGGACGAGATATACAGCAAGGAGGAGAGAGATCTACAGTAGAAAGTCTGAGTGTTGGGTTTATCTCTATCTAACACTGTGGGCTACACACTGATCTTAACCCACATGAGAGGAGAGTTTATCATTAGAAAGCAAATATAGTGTCAACAAAATGAGCCCATAAAAAAAGATAGTTCACTTTTCATACAAATAATTGGAGTAGCCACCAATCATCTGAAAGCAGGCGTGAATGACTGAGAGCTTTATTAGCGCCAGGATGCAGACCAAACCCAGATAAACTTCAAACAGCCAGGAGTCACATCCAAAACAAAACTTTATCAAAGGCGTCAGACCATCTAGAGACTTCTTCCAGTATACTGGTGTTCTTGCTACCTCCATGGCCATTCAAAGGGCTTCCTGAAATAGACTTCACACTGAACTCAAGCTGCAAATACCGATTAATTGTTTAGTCAATAAAATATCAGAAAATCCTGAAAAATGCCCATCATAATTTCTCTGTGATCAAGTTAACATTCCAAAACCAGGCCAAAACCAATTTACTATTCAGTTTAGTGTCATAGAAGACCAAGAAAGCCAGCAAATATTCAGACTCAAGAAACTGGAACCAGTGAACTTTGGAAACTTGAATAAAATGACTTACACAATTCATCTATTATCAAAAATATGGAAGATTAATTTTCTGTAAATAGACTAATCCATTAATCTACCAATCATTTCAGCTCTACAGGGAACTCTGCAAAGAAAATGTTTATTTTCCTTCACAAGAACTATTGTAGGATGGTGATTCTCTTTTTCTGTTAAACCTGACCACGATCAGGAGTAATTTTTCCTTTTTAATGTTTTTGTTATCGCATTGGCGATTTGTTTTAGAAGGACCTATTGTGAGGGGCATACTGTATATCTATATAAAAACACTTCTTACTTTACCTATGCCAACACATTTTAATTATACATTTGATCATGAATGGCTTCTTTTGCTGATAAAAAGAAAGCAAACATACTGTGGAGGCAAATATTTTTTTCTGAAGCACACTTGAATTATGATCACGTTACAGCTGTTTTAAACTAGAAAAATAGGGAATTATATCCCTGGAGTCCAGTGAACTAATCAATGTTTTCTTGTCTATTATATAGTCAAAAGTAAAAGCATGTATCTAACAAATGCATCTTCCAGGTGCATTCAAAAACACAACACCAATAAGACATACAAACATGGCTTTGATTCAGTCGCCGTATGGCGGTAGAGGGGGAACAGAGCTGCTAAATGACAGAGATTTAGTGAAATTTCCCTTTTTACCCTATTGGGACAGTGTCACATGTGTCTGCTGAACTACATGGCCATTATTCTTCATCATTTCCACACTTCCATGATACACTGTAATTTCACCTTTCTCAGTCCATGCCATGTGTTACAGGGTGCCATTACAACTGCACAAACCAGAGTAAGCCTATATTATTCTTAATATATTGCAACCTATACTCTTTATGTCATTACATCTCCCCCACTACCTCGCTCTGGTGAATGAAACCATCTGCATAGTAAGATTACGCCTGTAATTATACAGCCAACAGCACATGCATTGTCTCTATATGTCTCAAACACACACATACACACACACACACATATACAGTCACACCACACACACAAACAGTGAGCGTCTGGTCATGCAAGGCCATTATAGTAAACCACATGAGCGGCTCCTATTCACAGCTCTCTATTGTTCAGACCAAGGTAAGTAGGGGAGCCTTCAGACTGTAACCACCTGCGCACACACACACACACACACACACACACACATTGATGTGGCAATGAGATGAAGGAGAAAGTGAGAAAATAAATATTAAGATGGAAACAGCCGCATGTTAGAGGTGTACATGTCTGTGTGTGCATGCATTTTTGTAAAGAAAAATGTATTTACTACTTACTGTATAGTAACAAGAATTATATTTGCTAACAAAAACATAAAGTCTAATTCCTTTATCACTGTGATCCACAAATGGAAATAACAACCAACCAACACTTTGACGGTATGTGCATAAACATGAGTGTGTTTTTTGTTTTTGTTTTGTTTTTTGTTAAATTTTCACGAAAACATACTTCGATTTTTTAAAAGCTGCAGCTCGACCCAGATTTTCTTTCTGTACACACCCAAAAGCTGTTCTAATTTCAGCTGCATACTTCCAATAAACAAGGTCCTCGAAAACATAGGTCTTCACAAGTCTAAAAAGTTAGGTTCCAATCTGAAAAATTGACCCGCGGAAACCTGCCAGAATCCGACATGCATAAATTTATTTTCAAAAGAAAGACAACTGATTTGAAAGGGACCCGAGGATAGTCAAACACAGTTTGAAAGAGACCTCAGAATAATTAGACTCGATGCAAAACGCAGTTGACCCAAACAGACAGAACACCAACACTGGCAGCAGCATTATGCACCACCAATGAACAGGCAGTAGAAGTTGAAAAGAGCAGCATTACATGTCCTAAGGATCACCATCACAGTTTGTCTAAAAAATACACATTATTTTCCTGTGATGATTATGACACATCACGTCATCAGAGCTAATAGCGAGTCTACTTGTGTAAGTGCAGGATTGGAGCAGTATATGAACATGACTCTCAAATAACACTCCTATTAAGTGTCCACCAATAAAAGATGGAGGTTCTGCTGGTCAGCTCCCAGTGTGAATGTCTGGATGTGAACACTGTCCTGCTGGAGAACCTGAGCTGCAGCAAAAAAACAGACAGTAATAGACCAATGCCAGAGTCTGTGTGTATGTGACAGCCTGACAAAAAAGAGAGGGATCAGAAAGGATAAACAGGCACACACAACCTCCAGAGGATCTACAGCACATTTCAAACACACACACACACACACACACACACACAAATACAGAGCTACTGGCATCGTACTCAGTAAATGCTGTGTATATCACTCTAAGGGAAGCAACTGACCTTTTTAATGCTACCTGAAGCTGAACTGAAATGGAAATAAAGCTCCTAAAACAGACCAAACAAAGCTAATGAAATTTTTTGAATTACAAATGGGCAGGAAAGGAAAAAGACAACAGGACATGGAAAGGTAAGGGGCATTAGGTCCACTGGTGCTTAGTAAAGTGGACACAATAAAAAATAAAACATCTTTTGTATAATGTATTACCCTCAAAGGACATGTATTGAAGAGATTTTTTAGATTTTAGTTAATTTTCTATTTTTAAGTACCTGGACAGGACATGTGCTCCTGCTGATGTTGTTTCTGTGTGAGAGAAAACATGTCCAATTTTGAAAGTACCTTGCATGTTTCAGAAGAAAAGAGCCACCCAGCCAAAACTAATAGGTCAATATTCACAGGAAAGCACCTTCAGCGGTCTGTCAACACCAAGGATTCAAATTTTTAATTTGCAGGGATAAATATTTTATCAGAACAAATACAGAGAGCGAACCACAAGGTAAACTGACAGTGTTGAAACAACGAGGCGTTAAAGGTGAGAGTCCACCTTAAACGGAGAAAGTCGCATTATCTGCGCCAACTGGTTATCAGGAAATCAAACATCAACAGCGCAGAGCATCATGGGACAGCAGCAAGTTTAGAAACACAGAAAAGTGTGATAGTTTTGAACAATATGAAAATATAGAGGATGTGAAAGATTTTCCCAACAGAGCTCATCTAACATCATCTTACATCTAAAAGTTGAATGATTTTGGAGAACTATGAGAGAACAGGTAAGTGACTGGAGCCACCACTGAGTCGACCATCGTGTCACGCTTAAAAAAAAAAGCATTGTTGACAGTCGGCTGGAAAGGGGAAACGAATAGCAATCTCCGGTGTTGGACTTCAATACCGGAGATGGTTTTGTTGCTCTATAATAAGGTCACCTGACTTCCTCTGTTTGCTTCCGTAATTCCTACGGCCACTAGTGGGCTTTGTCACTTAAACATATGTCGTTTCGGGGCACTTGCTGAAACGAGTGATGCTGTTGTTCTTGGGAGGACAGTCTCCTTTAGAGAGTTGGTTTGCAAGATCTGAGCTTTCTAATGACACTATAGATTTGATTCTAAAAGCAGTAGGTTCCAGGCGTGGAGTTGATAAATAATACCATATTTCCTTCCTGTTTGTGGCTAAAAAACAGTAGAATTTTTATTTTGCCCTGGTTTAACTGCCATGTCTGAAAAGCTTGTGATAGTTACCAAATGGTGCCAGACACTTATTTTCATAGATTTGTCCATCATTTCCAATAATAACATGGTACGTACCAAGTTAACTGAGATCTGGGACGTGGTGACATTGGTAAAAAAGAAGTCCAACAGGGCAAAAAATGTGAGCAGTCAGACAATCAACTTTGGTTTTAACTCAAAAGAGATTTAATCTGGAGATTAGATTGGAACTAGTCTGTTTACAACCTGTTTGATCTTCCGATCTTCCGAATGTTTCTTTCCCCTTTTGATTTGTAGTGATGTTGACATATGCACAGGTCTCAACAATGACTTTGTTGAGTACAATGTTATCATAACCAACAAAAATGATTAATAAAAGTACACAAATTATATCAAAGTTGTAATAAACCAGAATTTTCCTTTAAGCATTATCACTTTCAGTGTTAGCAGATAGATTTCATTATGTTTCATTATACAGCCTGATAGGCTTCTCACAGCGGGAAATCATGTAACTCATATTTAACTAGTTATCACCTGTTTGAAACACAGGTGTTTGTCTGCATTAATTCCACTTTCTAGTAGTTCAATCCACCCCTTTACTCCAAGCATCTGACATGTTTTTATTAGTTCAGTGTGGTGTTCATTAGAAAAACATACAGGTAGCGTAACCTCCCCGCCCTCTCTCCTCTCTGTGGCTGTGGGAGGCAGCAGAGCGAGGTGGGCTGCTTTTTTTTTTCTTCTCTTTTTTTTACAAGCAGAAAATTGTTTTGTGGTGTTTCACGGCTGACAGGTTATGGTAATCCGGGAGGAGCACCGGTCTGGAAACTAATGAACTCAGAAAGAGAAAGAGGGAGAGAGATGAGGTGGCAGCGTATCACAGTAATGGGAGCGGAGTTGTTCTTGTATCATTGACGCTTTATTTTACTTGTTCCCACAGATGGAAAGAACTCGCATTGTGCGTAATTAAAGTGCATTCAGCTCTGGGATGATGTGTTACTCCGAGTGATCGCTTAACTGACTAACAGATCATGTGGGTTTGATGTAAGAAATAATGCCAGGAAACTGATGCACAGGGTTAACACTATTTAACCACATGAAACCTAATATTCCCATACTTCCCTTAAATTTCCCCTTAAGCAGCTTCAAAGTTAGATAAACCATCTTTTCCATGTTGCTTGACAACATCACAAAACCCATTCTGTATCTGTATGTAATGGTGGCCACTGAAGCCAAATCATCCACGCATCAGAATGAGTCTGATTCAGAATACTCATACTCCACTTTTTGGCTACTGTTTTGGCTGCTCCATCACATTAAAATGTGACACAATATCACCAGTGAAATATCAACATTAAGTTCCATAGGAAGCACAACACAGTCATTAATCTAGCCTTAGTAAACATACACCTAGAGCCCACAAGACTAAAAGTAAAACCAGTAAAATACATAACAATTAGCCCAAAAGCAATTTAACAGTTACTCAGAATGTTGTATTAGCAACACATTAGCCTCAGACAGCTAATATAGTGACTAGCTTGCTTGACACTTAATTGATCACAAAAAAAATAAATCACAAATCAACAATCACAAACCAGCTATACTAAAAGAGATAATGTTCCAACAAGGGCATTCGTTGAGTAGATAAAATATACCTGTCAATATTTGCTTGGTCACAGATCTGACAAAATGGTGGATGTAAAAATGTCAGTTAAACTGCTATGAAACTGTGTCTGTAGTGGTTGCTACTAGCAACAAAATGTTCAACTGCTGGTGGCAGAAAAGCATATTTTTCACAAAAGATGTGTGACAAATCGTGTCACAAATCTCAATTGAGTTTATGTCACTTATAAACTTACAATGTTGTCATTGTACAGAAGGGAAGCTTTACAGAAGGGAGAAAAGTTAAAAATTAAATAAGAAAAGAAAGTTAAGCAGACACCAGAGCTTTAATGTCATGAAGATGAACAATTGAATGGTGCGAAATCCACAATCATGTGATAGATGAGAATATTAACTGTGTGTGTTGCTGTCGGGATTTTTTCTAGTGTAGACATGTAATGAGCTGCCCCCACCCCTCCCCCCTCACTCCCCCTCCTCCCTCCATCAGAGAAAACATATTTCCATTTTAAGGCCTTAAACATGATCAAAGGATCGGCTTAATATAATCAGTTCAAAACCCATTTATTACTGTCTCCCTCTATCCCTCCTCTCCCTCCACTGCTCCCTTCTCCCGCCTTTTCATTCACCCTCCTTCCTTTCCTCATCCTCCATCCTTTCTTCACCTCTGTCTCCCTCCCTCTGTCTTTTTTTTACTCCTCATCTGTCCATCCCTGCCTCTCTTCCCTACCTCCCCCACTACCTCTCCATTTCATCAGCTTATGTATGTATGTGTGTGTGCCCCCAGCTCTATCTAGCCAGAAACAGGTGCTATATAATAGTAAATTAATTAGACGGAGAAGATGCGCCTTGTTCACCGCAAAGCCCCTTGTGGCCTGCCAGGGTCTCACACACAGACCAACACACACACATGCTTGAGCACACAGCCACCGGGAAAAAAGCCATCTGGGCAAGGCAAGATCCCATGGGAGGGTGTGTAAATATGTGTGTGTGTGTGTGTGTGTGTGTGTTAGAGAGGGAGATTTTGAGTGATTGGCCATGAAGTTGACTGCAGTGATGGTTTTACATGACAATTAACCCTATTAGCCCCGCGCTCACTGAAAGTATTTGCGTGTGTGTTTATATTTGCCTGATAGAAGTAGCTCCGTGCAGCCAGACTACATTTCACAAGCTCCATTTTTGCTTCAAAATATTAGTCCTGACACAACCAATAAATAATTGAATGGCTGTTTTGGCAAATTAGTGAATGTTCAGATGATGATCATCAAAAAAAAAAATTAAAACTAAGTTCTAAATTTATTCTGCAATTGCACAGACAAAAGTTTTTGTCAGCTTGGCATCACAGCAGTTAAAATGGATTCTAACAGTGACCCAGTGGCCCGTTTTTACCAAACTAGCAACATGCAAGCTGCGATTTGCACCATGCAATCTTTGCTAATTTTGTGTGTTTCACTTATCGAAACAACCGCTAGACTTGTGACCCCTACATGAGCATGCAAGACCCCTCCAGGAGTTACAAATGTATCTGCAATTTGCAAGCGACAGTCATTTGTGAAACATGATGTTGCCACTACTTGCTCACAAATCACTTTTGTAAAACAGGCCCCAGCGTCACAGCAAATAACATGTCAAAATGTATCAAAACTTCTGAAACCACTCCTGCAGCATATTCCACTTCTCCACTGTTGATCCACTGATCCGTATGTTCAGTATATGTTCCAAAACTCATTGTTTTGCCAATAAACAGTTATATATACACTACTGCCAGCAGAGCTTTGGAGCTATGACACAGAGGTAATGAATTTAGCTAGAAGAAATTAAGTTTGTTTGGAACATACTGGACATTGTGTTCAACAGCAAAGATGTTTCTATGGATATTTGTATACAATTTGATTTTTTTTTTTTAATTGGGACTCTGGGTCATCATTGGAATAAATTGTAACTACTGTGTATACAAGCTGAAGCTACCCTCTGCTACGGAGGAGGCTACAAACTTTTCAGAGCCACCTTTCAAGCCTACAGGTGGTGAGTGTTTAATATGGGAAAGACAGATTTTCAAAGACCAATGACAGGTCAACGAGTGGTGTGAATGTCCAATCTGGTGCATGAAAAGGTTCATGTTGATATATGAATGAAGGAAATACCTGTAAATCATCTATTGGTCTACTTGCAATCCTGACATTCTCAGGTTAATTCATCTATGGCGATGCCAAACCACAATGAGAGAGGAGAAGAGAAGACTGTGGCTGGCTTTGTCAGTGTAAAAGTTTTTACCACCTCAATATCTGTCCAGGTAATTTTTACTGACTGTTTGACACACATGGCTACCTGTTTGAAAGCATAAGAGATTTGGGCATGTGCAAAGCTTCACTGGGCTACATCGGCTACAGAGAAAGCTGAACTAACAAGACTGATTGCCAATAAGCACACACTTATACACAAAATGCATGCAGAACAGCCCTGCACTGTTCTGACAGCCCAGCCTGAAATCAGCAGAGACAGACAGACAGAGATGTGAGCGACAAAGCAGAGAGAGTGACAGTTGAGTGTTTGATTGACAGGACCGTCTTTTGACTTTGGGTGTAATTACTGAAGGAGGGGGTTGGGATGAGGGAATACAATAGAGACTTGAGGGAGGACGGGGGAGGAATCTGGGGTTTAACTGATATGAGATTTAAAGGGTGATGCCAACTGTTTCGGGTTGAAACTGGCAAGAGCCCATATTTAGTATCTTGGAATTTGACATTTTTCCCCATAAAATATGGAAAACCTGATCATTTAATGTTTCCCCTAGAATTAGACTTTTTTTTCCTTTTATTGGATGAATCCAACCTACCTTCCTATTGTCAACAGGTGAAAATATGGGGTGTTGACTGGCTGGTATATGAATTTTTCTATTCCAATTTTAGGCTGAGAACAGAAGACCTATATGAGCACAGTAAAGTCACTGTCGCAGTCACTGAACACCGATAGGGTTTCCTTTGCTGATACAATGAGTCTTATCATTAATAAATAAAGTACAAACTTCATCACTGGTGTCATTAACTCAGTTGTAAAAGTGGCCAAGTTCTCATTTAAATTTTCCCTTTCTCTTGTAAAAGAAAATACATCACTTCCCAGTTTTTCCCTGGAAGAAGCTGCCAGACACCAAAGCTATGTCTAAAATCATTCATTATTCATTTTATAGTCCACTATATAATGAGTTTACCATTTTGTGGTGTTATTTGATTGTATGAATTATTATACCTTATAGGACTTAAATGAGGCGACATAAAAAGTAGTGTATGCTAAGTACCATCACACATAGCACAGACAAAAATTGGGCAGATTTAGACAGCTACAAATGTACCTTGTGTTAAAGGAAGGACCTAAGTAGTGTTTGAGTTATTTGTTTTAGTTTTTTTTATTTTGCCCTTTGACCTACTGCGTGTAGTCCTCTACATAGAATTTTCCATATAGTGAATAATGAATGATTTTTTACGCAGCCCAGCTGTTTTAAAGATTAAAGGTTAAAGTGTTCAAGATGTGAGTCACTATCATGTAATTATAGTCCGTTACAGAGACTACCTTAACTGATATTGATATGAGAATATCATATATCATTACTTGTAGCAAGAACATGTACAGTATTTGAGAGGGCTTGTCAAAGTCTGGATCAGGCCATAGGTTTGATCATGAGAGGCATTAAATGATGTGAATCTAAAACTGATATCTAAAGCTACTGCTGGTGTCAGTGAAGGTAATTTTTACCAACTATAAAACTGGCACATTCACACAAAAAACACACCATGGCTATCAGTCAAGGTGAGTTTTGAGAAATGATTCAAACGAGTATCCTGGGAAAAATTAGTTTTGGATCGTTAGAAACATTCCTTTGAAGTTTGAGCATCACTGAGATGGAAGGTCACAAGGTCAACATGGATGAGAGTGTCTTATAGAGATGTGAGATTAACACTGTCAGGTCTTCTAGTGCCACTGTTACCACCCAAATACAATGTAACAGCTAACAGCTTGCTAAAGGGATTAGCTGTGTATTTCACTTTTTTCCCCCAAACACATACTCACACATATTCACACACATACACACACACACACACAGCTCCCTGGCAGAGTCTTAGAGCCTCGTCCATGTGTCACACAGATTTAGAGATTAATCAAACAGAAAAGCGACAGAGGGAGCGAGGGAGAAGAAATGAGGGAGGGAGTGGGGCCAAGGCAGTTTGAGGGGCCCCGGGAGGACCCCGACACTGGCTTTCTGGGGCCCTCGAGGAGCATGCTGGATCACACACTTGACAAATAGTGGGATTGGAGCTCCAGCGAGGCAAAGGCAGAGCAATGTGTGTGTGTGTGTGTGTGTGTGTGTGTGTGTGTGTGTGTGTGTGTGTGTGTGTTCATGTGACTTTAACCTGAATGCACACTAACCCATGGGGACTTGTGTCACCATGGGGACAAAATTGAGGTCCCCATGGGTAGAGACTGCTTTTTGAGGGTTAAGACTTGGTTTTAGGGTACAGGTTACAATTGTGTGTGTGTGTGTGTGTGTGTGTGTGTTCTGTGTGTGTGTGTGTGTGTGTGTGTGTGAAAACCCCTGAAGCAGATGGTCGCGGATGTTCATTTAAGACAGACGATTGATTTTAGGAAACAGATATCCAGGCTCGTTAAGCAGAAAGCACCTCTGGGACCTGGTGAGGGAGGAAGGGAGGGAGGGGTGGATGGAGTGTGCTTGTCTAACCTCTGCCACTGCCAACTGTAGAGAGATGGAGGGAAAGAGAAAACGAGGAAAGAATAAGCACATGAGAGAGGAGAGGAAAACCGCACCTATTGAACTTCATTACTGCTGTCGGAAAGAGAGGGAAAAGAAAATAGGAGAAGAGAGCGGGGGAAAAGAGGAGAGGATAATGGGGTTAATGCCAGCAGACAAGCAGCAGTGGCGTTGGGGTTAATAACACACACACTCAGTCTCTCTGGGGAGGGAAGAGGTGGGAAGCCTGTATTTGATCTGCAAGTAATACATTAAATGTGTATGAGCACACATTTATAGTCTAGTAGTAGTAGTATAGTCTGTGAGAGTGTGTGTGAAGAGTGTGCGTGTGTGTGTTTACAGGCCTGGTTTGAGGCCGTGCTCAGTGTTTTCTTATGTAAGTAAATCACCAAGCAGATGGAAATCAGGAATCATTTAATACACTTTATCTAAATGTAGTTCACACTAATCCAATTATCTAACGTTGACATAACATCATTATAAATGACTCTCCTGTTGCCAATTCAACACCAGAAATAATAAATCATGTCACTTCTTTTAAACGATAAGGCAAGTGTTATTCTATATTTTTCTTATTGTTGACAAATCTCATGAAAAGACCAAAACCCACAATGTGTTAGTCCATTTTTCAGCACTTATTCCCTGTGGCACTCAGCCTCAAGCCTCAAAAAGACGTAAATCTTTAAAAACTTGTCACAAGTATGTAGTTTCAATAGTGCATTTGTCTGGGACTATTCATAGTAGTAATACACATTTGGTGCTTTATAGTGCGCTTTTATGGCAGCTGGATGGCTTATGTGGAATTAAATCAAAATAAACTGCAGTACTCATGTTCATGGTAATGAAGGAACATGTCATCCAGTGCGACAGTGTGGCTCACTGATGTGTTTTTAATAGTTTTTGGACAACAATGGAGCTCTATGGCACAGAGGAATAAAATATATCAGGCTTTCGATACACAGACGATACTTCGATTCATTGTTGGCTTCAGTCTTTTTCATGGGATTTGTTTTAGAAAATATAGAATATTGTCATATTGTCTTATGATTGAAACAAAAAAATAATAATTTGAATTTTACATGAAAAATAAAATTAAATAAAAAAGTGGGACTATTTGAGAGTTATAAACAAGTAAAAGTACACTTTTTTTTAGAAGAAATATAAACAATAAAAGTCAACCTTAAGACAGTCTGTGTGTAATAGTAGTAGTAATGTCCTACCCGGTAAAGAATGAAAAGAATGAAAGGCAAAAGAGAGGGACAAGTCAGAAATCTCAGGCCTCTCAGGATGGATGGCTGAAAAAAAGAGAGAAATGGAGAGATGGAAATAAAACAGGATGGATAAGATAAAACAGATGGACGGAGGTGAGAGCACTTATTTTCTAAGGCCTGATTATGAAGTCTTGGGGTGAAATGAAGAGAGTGCAAATACCTTGATTCTCTTTTTATCATATCATATCATCAATAGCAATAATGCACAGGGCTTTGAACATTGACTGTAGAGTATCAAACTTTTGTTGGTATGGTTACAATGTGGAGGGTACACTAATACACTTCTGGCATTGTCGACTAGTACATTTTGTTTACTTGGTGGAAAACACTATACACTCTTAGAATCATAGTCCGAAGTGTTACTAATGGGTTGCCTATCAGCCAAGCGAATAATACTATTAAACTGCTTTAATGTTAAGAATTGGCTGAAGGACCTTTTGGACTTGTTGACATGAAAAGTCCTGTATAAGTCCTACAAGACACTTGTAGCATATTTGATGGACCCTTTGACTTCATCAGGTCACAGTTATAAAATAGTCAGTCTTATATACAGCATACGTTTCCCTGAGTTTGTATTAATCATATAAAATTTCTGGATTTCTGTTTTACTTTGTTGAATTGATTAATTCTCATTATAATAATTTGCTGCCCCCCTACTCCCTTTCATTGATGTTGTTTATTATGTTGTACATTATGTTTATTGTACTGTTTGACTTAATGTTTTCGTGTAACAGTGTTGAGATTGATATTCTTCTATTTGGCTTCTTAAACTACAGAAAAAAGCCAGATTGAGACAAAAATAGTAACAAGAATTTTAATATTTTGCTGTACTGAAGGAGTAAAAAACGTGATTCCTGAAGATTATTTATCTGCACAGCGAGAATACTACTACATGTATATTAATTTCTGCATTCGTGCCTAGCAGCCGAGGCCGTGCTTTAACCTTTAGGCTGAGCGGTGATGTTAGCAGGATAGCATATGACACAGTTCTCCACACTCTCCTCTAAAGGTCTCCCTCCTCTTGTCTGGTGTTACACATTATTCCAGATTTTCTTCTCTGTACTAATCAGGGATGTGACATTGCTTTGGAGGTGCACAGAAAAGAGAAGATTGCTGGGGGTTTTTCCATCCATGCATGCAAAGGTGCAACCTGTTAAAATCAAGCCTCTCTCCATCCCTACATCCCTTTAATTGGCTAAAATAATAGCCTTTCACCAACACTGCCTTAAAAATGCTTGGCACTGCCGCTATTTCTCTCTCCGTCTCTATTTTTCCCACTCCCCACCTCCCCCTTTTCTCCCTTTTTCTTGTCTTCTTTTATTCAATCAAATCGTGGTCAGTGCGGATCTCCACTGAGGCCACACTGCAGCCAAGTCTTTGTGTTTCAGCATTAAGAAATTAGGATGGAGACTTCACCACAGAGAGGCAGAGAGGAGAGGTCTCATTAGTCCACAGATCACAAAGAGGAAGATTATCAGTCTGCACACAACAGTTAGAGATTTAAATGACATTAAAGGACATTAAATGGAGCAGCTGTCATTTTGATATGATACCTCTATCTGAGGAAAAAGACAAAATCCAGCGAGCTTTCACCTTTTCAATATTACAGTGCTGCTATGTGATACCAACATCACTGAGGCAAATTACAGCCATACAAAAGCTGTCTGTTGTCATTACTTAAAAAAAAATGTCTTGAGAGTATTTTTAGTCTCTCTACAGTATTAGTGTGGTGCTATATAAATAGAAAAATTAAATCATGTTCAAAATAGTAGAATTATAATTTAAGCTAAATAATAGTTACAACAGTACATTTATATATTTTATATATATATATATATATATATATATATATATATATATATATATATATATATATATATATATATATATTTAAAAATAAATAATTAAAGAGAACACACATTGCTTGATCAAACAGTATGTTCTTATACTTACAAGAAAATGAGAATTCCTGTTTCTCAGATAGCAGACGGCCTTTGAAGATAACTGAAAATTTGTGTTTGTGTGTGTGTGTGTGAGTATAAGAGAGAAAAAAATAGAGAAATAGATGTTTGTTTTTCTCTCTGTACGTTCACTTGCATTGTCTCTATGCATCAAACACAAATTCACATCACGACATTCAGCCGCACTGAAAGGCAACACGGCGCTCCTTGCCATCTACGTGTAATTTCTAATGAATACGGTTTTTTTTTCTCTCTGTCTCTGCCTGTTTTAGGCCACAATCATTTGTCATTTCAGGAGCCCTTTTCATACATTTGCTGTAGAGAAACGCTCCATTATCCAAGCCGACTATCTTTTCTCCTGTCTGGAGTGTCTGCACGAAACAGACCAGCAGGGGATTCACACACACAAAAACACATTACAGTCAACCGACACACACATATCTTCAGTTTAAAGCGAGAGCGACAGATTTAAGGATGGCTGCTCTGAAGCCACACTGACAGAAACGCTTTTTCATGTCAGCCAAATAATATTATTTTATGTGAGCAGCGAGGTGCTGATGTTGATTTATTGCACAAGCCAATAAAAACCTGTGTTAATTCCCTATAAAACTCTGCATTGTGGAACAAATGAGGGTGGTATAATGGAGTGTGATTAATCACATTACAGAGACATGGTATAGTGACATGGGCACACAGACACACACACAGGTTATAATCCAGAGTCATAACTGTCAACGGTATAGTGGATCACACTGAGTTAAAGGACTGACTGGCTTCAACAGGCCACTCCATAATAAAATAACACTCAAATTAGCAAGGACATGACATGGAGTCATATTCTTTGTGTCATATCCAATTAATTCACCAATGTTACTCATGAAAGACGCATTTGTAATACCTAAGATTCCCACAAAGGATTTTGGAAAAGTAACATTTTCTTTAATTCAGAAGAAATAAAAACTGCTTTTAAAATGCAATAGGAAAGCATTCAGTATGAATAGATTTATCTATCAAATGTGTCATTTCTGTGCTCAAGTTGTCGTTGTACCAAAAGATCAGCAGTCTGCTGTTTTCTGTTGCCATAAATAAAAATCTAATACAAATCTGTGTCACAATCAGTGTATATTTGGTATTTAAAATCAAACCACTTCATAATTTTTCAAACACTAAATAAAATCTTTTGGCTTCATCAGTTAAGAAGTAAAACCAGGAAAATTGTGATTTAAAATTTGAAACAGTGTTTGTTTTAGTTTACTAATGCAGTCCATATCCCAGCTGGGCTCATGGCTCATGAACAGCATCTCACCACAGCACTGCAGAGCAGAACAGAGAGGATGAGTGAAGTCTAGTGCTGTGATGCCATCTATTGGAGCCCCAGCTGCCTCTATAACAGGATGAAGACAGAGAGGAGAGCCTCTTCAAAGCAAAAACCACACAGAGCCAGATAGACCCAGAAAGAAGCAGTTGCAAAGCCCTCATCTTGTTCAAAAGAAAAGGGAATTATGAACGTATAATGGGTCAATTATAGCCGTACAAATAAATGGTGAGTAAATAAAACTGATGGCCTATTTTGACAGATTTGACAGAATATAGATTTGTAAAATGTAAACCTAAGCGGCAACTGGCAGAATAACAAATGTTAACGTTTATATTGAATTAATTCTTTGCACAATTTTTAGAAAATAAATTGTTGCATGTTGTTGAATGAATATTGCTATTGTGAGTTTACAGACTCAAATCACTAACAAATAGCTATAGAAGCAAGAAGCTGTATTGGATGTGTGTGGTCTAAATTTAAACGGATGAATAAAATAACAACTGACATTTATGTCTTTGAAAAAAAATTATTAGTGGCATTTTTTCTTATTCAAATAGCAGCAAATACAAATTGATCTTCTGTTTTGTGAAGCCAGGTCATGAGATACCGCAGGATTCTGGATTAAAGAGGAAAAAAAGATTTTACCTCCTGGATATCTAAAAATTATAAAAATGAGCCATGAACAGCAGCTGGCTACAAGTCAGTCCTGCTCTCAGCTACAAGAAGGTGAAAGCTAGTGCATTCATTGTTTTACAGATTTTAAATATAAGCACCTCGGTCATTGTACTATAAGACCTAATCTGCCAGATATGCCAGATGTCCTCATCTCTTCCAGGTAAGGCACATAAACCTATACCAACAAAAATGCGAACTAGAATTTGATGTCATTGCACTCAACATTTTACACTCAAGCTGCCAGTATGTGACATTTTGTGCCAAAATATCTTTAGATGAATTGAGTGTATGCTCAGCTCACAGTCTTCTTGCAAAAACTATGATAACAAATGAATAAAATGGAACTTATTGTTAATTGCTAGACATTCAGTATCTTTTATGTCATGAAAAACAGACATTGAATGTGGAAAATGTGGTAAAGGCTTTGAAACAGCATTTAGACCTTCATGACACTAAAAGTCTTCACAGAAACCCAAACAGCTGTAAAACATATACAAACAAGCATGAAAAGATGTAACTATATACTGTTTTTGAGAAGGGACCCCAACATTGACAAGCTGATATCTGATAGTAAAAATGACAATATTATTAGGCCTATAGTACTGACACTGACAAGTTCAATCTTTAAAAAGGATAAAACATTTGATTTAATTTAATTATCTCACTAACAATCCACCAAACTAGTGCCACTACTGATCTGAGATTTCTATATCTGTTTTTAGGTGATGTGCAACATTCATGCTGCATATGGTTTATACTGTTCTGTATTTAACTACACATACAGTACATTACCAGTTCCAAAATCTCAGAATGGAGTTTTTGTATTTTTTTGTGTGAGCGGTATAAATTTCCAGAGTGTGCAGCATGGTTTGTATATTACAGATACCTCTGCACACAGGATCCAGTCTTTGGCTATAAGACCTCTCTGTTGTATGAGTGTGATTAAGTTCCTCTGTGTGCTGGAGATAATGAAAACGATCCTCTTGTTCTCTCACTCTCTCTCACTATCTTTCCTCTACGGTGTCTCTCTCGCTCCCTCGTCTCTTTATTCCCTTTGGTTTTACTGCAGGGGGCACTGATAGCACACTGCTGATACACACACAACAAACAAACAAATGCTCACACAAAATCAGACCCAAAGAAGCAAGCTACAGACGCTACATGTATCAGAACAGTAAGCATACAGTAGAAATATAGAGAAATATCAGGCAGATGTGGGAAAAGTGAAATGGTAATAAAAGCTTGATCCGTTTGGTTTCCTTCTACATGTTTCCTCCACACTATAGCAATGCTGCTCCACCTCTACCTAAATTCCCAGCAAAAAAGATGTCACAGAAAAATAAAAGGTAATCTACAATGACTTATTTTGACATGAGCATCATGTGATCACTCAACTCACACAACACTGAGAATAATGGCTCTGATATGAAAAACAACAGTGCACTTTACAGAAGCAAGATCTAAGATGTTTAGGCTGTGAAAATGAGTGCAAAAACCTAATAAAGATGAAGAGCAACATGTTTCTTACAAAGACAAGGAAGGGATAGTGAGAAGAGATGACATGATGAACCGAGATCAATTAAGACCTGTTAAAGGTTTGATGTATAGAAGTGGCTGTTTTGACTTTACATTAACAAACACTAACCCTGCAAAGCTGTAAAGACAAAACAGGCTGTATCATTGGGTTTCTGATTTCATTTGGTCTTGTTTCTAAATGGTGTTGATTGGATCTCCTTCTCAAAATGAGCTGCTTATAAATGTTTTTCAACCGGGTGATCATCTATGTGAGACGCTTCTGCTTCCGGTGTTTTACTGATGTTCTTTGTTTGATGGAATTCTAAATAAAGTCAAAATATTTCATAACTGAGGCATTTTACTGTAAAGAATATATGTCTGCATGGAAGTTAGTTTGTGGATATAAAGTACATAACTGACATTACATTAAGTGCAGTGGGAAATTGACAACTTTGAATCGAGGAAAGACAGAGAAATGCCTTTCTCCCTCGAATAGCATGAGTCAAATACGCTCTGCTCACTGATGGCTTTACTGGTGGTAAAATTCCTCCTGTGGCTATTAATTAGTTTTGTTTGTGAAGGTCTTGATGTTATTTTTGGAGGTTATATGTGTAAGTCATATTCTTATGCATTTTTTATGTAAATGTAGTGTAACTTTGAAAAGTAATCTAAGAATCAGTGTTGCGTGGTTCCACACATATATGTGCTTCTCATAACAAGCATCAGAGTACTGTAGGTAATAAGCTTTAAAATACTGTGTATGCCTCTGTATGTTGAGATAGACAGGAGGTGTACATACAGGTGAAAAATTAAAGGAATAACGAGTGGAGAAACATAACAAATGCAGATGCTTCCATACAGGGCACGAGGGGTCAGCGAATGGTTTGATGAGTATGAAAATGATGTGAATCATATGCTATGGCCTTCACAGTCACCAGATCTCAAACCAGCTGCACACCTAAGGGAGATGTTGGTCTGATATGTTAGACAGTGTTCTTCACCACATCAAAAGACCAAATGAGGAAATGTATTTTGGAAAAATGGTGTTCCATCCCTCCTTTAAAGTTCAGAGACCTAACTTCAACTTCCAGAAACTGTTATGGTGGCTCATCTTGGTCAAACACCTTAATAAAGTCCCTTTTGTCCCTTTTTTCCTTGAATTTGTCACACATATGTATATGGTTTAACATTAAATATTAAGTGGTTTGTTGTATTCCACTACAGACTGTGCTTCAAAATTCCAGTCTGTCCCCTGTGGCTTAAATGGCCTACAACCACCACAGAGAAATTAAAGAGCAGTATATCTGTTCCTGTGGGTGCCAATCATGTCAATTTGTGTGTGTACATGTGGTTTTTCACAACCCGTGCCCGTGGCATCCCAGCTCAAGGCCGAACACTGAATAGCACACATGAGGCTCCATTGTCAAGTGCCACAGATCGCAACGCAACTCCACTGACCTTGTCTGAAAGGCCGCTGCACACCGAGGCCCCTTTAAAAACTCCCCCATCCCCATCAAGTGTGCCTAATAATCTGCTTCACTAAAAGGACCTGCTACATTGGCAACATCATTTTTGGAGATAATAAAAACGGGAAATATTGCTTTCTGTGGGCTGCATGATATGGTAAAAAAATCATACTGGGAACATTTTTGCCAAATATTTTGATTACGATATGATTCACAATTAGAGGGAACGATAATTTTTTCATCAAAATTTTAATTTTTACTGAAAAAACTATTAAAATCATGGTGATGTGACATTTGTTGTCTGTACCAAACAAACATGTTTTCTTACATCTGGAGAACTAAATTTGTAGGCCAGGGCATCTCCGCAGCACTACAGTACTTCACTATAATGCTGTTTTGTCACACATTTTACCTTTTCAAAAAACTGCAGCTTCTGCGATTTGGATATTGCGATTTGGATAATATTTCCATTAATTGTGCAGCCCTAATGTGGATTTATCAAATGAGACTCACACTGGTGATAAAAAAAAATCTTTGCAAAAATCTTTTGCAAAACTGCTAAACTGAGATTATTAAAGTTTAACTTATTAAAACGTACTGGGACTTTTAACAACTCCTAAAACTATTTAGCATGTGCAGTTACATTTTGAGGGGGAAGTCATGCCGTGCGGATTCATTTTCTGTTAATCATCATACTGTACATATCTGCAAAAATGTTTCAGTTGGTTATTCCTATAACAAACTCAGGTTTCAACTAAAGTACAGTTAAAGTATGGTTAACTTAATGTAACTAAAACCACTGGTTAAGATTAAACATTGTGGTTAAACAATTACCAGCAACATTTGAAGGTAGATGTTTTCAATTCCAATTTCCAAGCCCATCCATCCCTTCGACTGCCACACCCATGTTTTGTACTGTGTGACATTTATACTGCAGTACTACTTGCATTCTGCAAGTTGCACAATAGTTACATATGAACATAATTTGGTAGAAGGTCACCACTGATGTATGCTAAATGAATCGTGCAAGTGAATTTCAGTCCTAAGCAGTGGTGAAAGTAGTACTCAGATCTTTTACTTAAGTAAAAGTAGCAATACCACAGTGTATAAATACTCTGTTGCAAGTAAATGCCCTGCATTAAAAATTTTACTAAAGTAAAAGTACTAAAGTATTAGCAAAATATCAAAATATACTTAAAGTACCAAAAGTAAAAGTACTCATTATGCAGAATGGCCAGTTTCAGAATAATGTATATTATTGGATTATAATTAGTGATGCATCAATGTATAAACATCACTAATGGTGCAGCTGGTAAAGGTGGGGCTAATTTTGATTACTTTAGATACTGCTAGATAACTTAATCCATAAAAATAATTTATTAGTTAATTTATATTTTGTATTAATAATCTAAATCTGCAAAGTAACTATTAACTATAGTTGTCAAATAAATGTAGTGGAGTAAAAAGTACAATATTGGTTTCCAAAATGTAGTGGAATAGAAGTATGAAGTAGCAGTACCTTCAAAATTGTACTTAAGTACAGTACTTGAGTAAATGTACTTTGTTACATTCCACCACTGGTCCTAAGCAGCTACTGCTGGTAAAACATAATGTTAACTAGTACAAAAGGAGATGTAAAACAAAGCTGTGTTGGTGTAGATTTAGCTAGTGAGGTTTAGGTAAAAGTGGAGTGTGATCTTTTGTTTACAAAATGTTGCGTTCTGTCAGACAGTGACACTCCAAAACACTCAGCTCTATCAACCTTGCAAAAATGGTTATAAGCTGCATTCCTGACAATTTAACATTTGGAAAATTTAACTAAATGTAATGTAATGCCACTCAATGCCAAACTTGTAAACTTAGACAGAATCCAACAGTAAAACTTCACAGAAAGGCCATTTTTTTATGTTACACAAAGTGGTGCACTGTCAATGGAAATTGACAATTTTAAGATATTAAAATGAACTGCTGAACCAAGTTCCTTACATAGTATGATAGTAACAGTTGTACTTGCAGAGAATGGTTAATCACAAAACTGGTGAGTTGACAACTCATACTTCAGTGGCACCTCAAAAGACGTGACTTGCAACTTCCCTGATGTTAGAGTTGACTTTGACTTGTTAATAATCACTCATCAACAATAAAAATTGTTCAACAAAAAGCTGTACTCTCTTAAATGCCAAATCAAACGGGCCAAACAGAAGGAAAAACAATTTAAAAAGAGAGAGAGGACTATATAAAGCTCAGGTCAGTGTTTTTGCTGTAATGCCAGATGTGTTGGCTGCTGATTGACTTTAGTTAATTAGTTATAGCTCAATGCACTACAGTGTTTCATGACTGAGATGTAAAAACCTATGCAATAACTTCAAAGCTTCTCTAATCACTACTATACATGCTAGGTCTAATACTTTTGTCCTCCTTGCTTTAGTCAGCTGTACATTTTGTTTTTAGCTTATGGTTTGCTTTGTAATCATTTGTGGTATTTTTTGTATTTTAATATGTTTAGCACCACCAATATATTTGACTCCTGAATTGTAAACCTTATTTTAGCTTATCATTTATATTGACAGTACTTGATGTTTTTTTTAATATGAAGATTTTATTAGTATGCAGTGATGAATGTTGTCCTGTCCGTCTTGCACTATGAGCAAAGTTAACCCATCATCTTCTGAAAGTGCATCCTCTTGTTCTAACTAACATTCGAGCTGATTGTACTTTTGTGGCAATGTCCTATGGAATGGAACTAAAACTGGATATTTTTATACAATTTTACTGTTACATTAACATGATACAGAGCGTACTGACAAAAACTTGGTTCACTGACGCAGCCTCACCAATTGAAACCACAATTTTTCTCTATGGGCCTCATTTAATCTTCCAGTTGTCCACCTCTGGGCGCCGAGCCAGTGTTTAAAACCCACTTATGTACTGTATGAGGGTGACGGCCGTGGACTGCAAGGCCACTGGGTCTATCTGATAATTGACCGTCAAATAAAGGGCTGTTCCTGTCTGGAGTCCTCTCTGACACCCACATCAATCTGTCTTTACTTAGAGAAGGCCTAGCCCAGCCCTGTGCCCCCACCCTCCCCTCCCTCTACCCTCCCCTCCCTCTACCCTACCATTCATTCATCCACCACTTCATCCCTCGCACCCCTCCCTCTATCCTCTACACCCAATTATCCGTCCATCTATCTATCTGTCTATTGGCCCTGACCATTTATCTCTCAGCCTCTCTCCCTCCTTCGCTCTATCCCATCAACACCACTTCTCTTGACGTGCTAACAGCTGTTTGACAGTAATGGCTCTAAAAGCAGAGCGGGGTGCCAGTCGATGTGTGTGTCTATGCGGTTGTGTGTGTGCGTGTATATATAAGATAGCCAAGAGGCCTTGAGGGATGCACACACTGTCATCAACGACAACTGATTCGCTCATACACACATGCAGACACCTGTACACTCACACACAAATGCACACAATCAATATTAGGTGTAGGTCTATTCAAACTCACAGGTGGCATGTCACTACAAGTACTATTTCTTAGTAGAAAATATGAAAAATGTACTCTCATAAAAAGCAAGAAAAACTATTTATTGCACTATTAATATGTTTCTGAAGAATCACTGTAATTTCAAACAGATGGACTACAGCTGAAAAACTGAAATGCATGAAGCATCTGTTGCGTGTGTGTCTATGTGTGTTTGTGTGTGTGTGTGTGTGTGTGTAGAAGCAGTTTTTTGTCAGTAGACGACTGTTTTGCACACAGTCATATCTCTCAGCAGTTATGAATCAACAATGTTACACATCAAGCTAACACTTAAAGCAGAAACCCTTCGTTAGCGGTAAAAATGTAAAGATTTCACAAATTCTTTGTGACATTAAATTGTGTTTACATCACTTTATGCGTGCATGAGTGTGTAGCTGCATTCTCGCATGTGTGTGTGTGTAGCTGTTCACCTCGAGTCACTTGTCCCTCCCCAGGCTGTGTATTGTGATGCTGTCAGCTTGCTGTTTGATGGATGGCAGACAATTATATGAAGCCTCATCCACTGGCTCATTATCTCCACTATTAGTTATAGATCCACACACACACACACACACACAGACCTCGGCTGCTGCTTATCAAGCCGGTATCTTTTAGGCAGCACACACACTAGGACACAGTGATGTTTTTGTTTGGCTTCTCTATATCTTCATTCATCATTGACGTTCTTTGTGTCTTTTGGTCAGTGATGCTCCTTTCCTGCTATTCATTTAAATCCCACACAATCAGTTAATCTATTACACACTTACATACTGTCTCTATCGACCTCTTCTCTTTCAAATCAAAATTATATTTCATTTCTACAGTGCTAAAAATAAAAATAAAAGTGCTACAATGGTTGAGATCCATAAAGAAGAAAACAAGATAACAGAAAACAAGAAAGCCAACTTTATAAAGGGACATACAGTAGAAAATTAGAAATCTAAAAAAGGTAATACATTGTATATAACAATACAATAAAAAGTAAAACCTAAATATACTGTAGAAAGTATGGCTCCTTTCCTTTCCTGTCCTCCCCTTTCCTCTACTTTCCATCCACTTCACCACTCTCTCAGATTAAATGTGTGCCCATTATGGGTAATCCACTATCCACATTGTTGTTTGAATGTCGAGTGATGCAGAACTCTGTTTCTCAGAACGTGGTTTCAATAAATAAACTATGAATGAGAGAATATGAGAGATTGAGTCATTGTGTGTATGTATGTGTGTGTGTGTGTTCCTACCTCCTACTGACCAAATGTTCGCTATGATTTCACCACCAGGCCCTCTATACAGCCAAGATGATGGAAAAAAGCAGTGTGTCAGCAAAATAACACCAGCAGTATGAGTCTCTTAAAATAACAGCTTAGTCTATAACTGACAAGACACGAGCAAATAAACTGATAAAGAAAATTATCTGAGGAGAGAGACAGACCAGTAGCAGAACACCACAGTAGTCGGCGAAACAACACAGATGAATAAGACAAAGGTAATATATATTTATATTTTACTAATACAATTTAGAAATTAAGCATTTCCCTATTTGTAATATTATGCAACAGAAAAAGGAGATTTGTCAAAAGTGTTCTTGACTGATGTTTCAGTTAAAAAGTATGTCATGAATCTATTTTAACTTATTACCTATTGTTTATATAAAATATTTCAGAAAGTTTCATATTAAGAAGATTCTGATTTCCAACTGCTCTCTTTTGAAAAAGCATGTCCAAAATGTTGATGCATCTCCTTTAATGAGAATGTCTTTTATACAAAATGGCAAAGTACAAAAAAAAAACGAGTTTTGTACAATTTTAGAAAAAGTTGTTCAAAAATGTTTTTTTGTGACCAATTAAGCCAAAAATTACCATTTTCACACACACTTTAAAGGTGCAATGTGCTTTTATGATAACAATTATGTAGATACTGTATTTACATTATCAGTCTGTGTCTTTAAGCTGTGGACATTAGGTGACAACCGTTTGCTGTCAGTGTGGCCAACAGTAAGCTGAGTTGTGGCTAGCAAGGTGAGGTGAACAGCCACGGGGCAAGATAGTCACAGCAAAATGTGTATACTGCTAGACAGGTAGGATAGGTAGTGTTGCATAGGACGAAAGTTAGAATAAATCAATGTCAATACAAGTGACAAATGTATGCAGAGTTTGTCATGTAAGAATAAACTAATTTGGCACAGAAGGTGCAGATAACTGCATAAAACTTCTAGCTTCATTTACCCGCCTTGTTATTTATTGAAAGAAACATTAAGGTGTCCGAACAAATCTCTTGAGGACAAATTCATAATGTAGGTGTCGTGATTTCTTGACTTGTATGACCTCTCTCTTCTGTCTCCTACCTATCAAGACACTGACCCGGAGTCAGGAGATGTTGTTGGTGGCCCTGGCGGGTCATATAAAAAGATATGGTTAAACAGAACGTGACTGCAGTGTCAACGTAATGTTAAGAGCTCTAAAACTAAAGTTAATAAAGCTAAACACTTCAGTAGAGAGTGTCGGTGGCTGGATAATGTGTTTGTTTTACAATGAGAAAGACAAACTCACCAAGAGTCACTGGAGCTGGGCGATGACAGGTGTTTCATCTTTAGTTTGGCTCTTTTGTACATGCTGGTTCAGAAGGGCAACTATTATGGGATATTGGCCAAATTTAAAAACACAATGTGATTATTAACAAAAAAGAAATTGTATCTGAGCAGTAAATCAGAATTTTGGGGGAAGCAGAAACATGCTGTGATCACAACATTGACATATCATCTCCTTTTAAGTTGATAAGACAAACTTGTTTGCGAACAGTTGCTTATTAACACATCTAGTAGTTACGGAGCAACATTATCATTCATTTGGAGTCGAGTTTCTGGCCACCTTTCTGCTGAGCAGGTAGTGTATAGTGTGTTTTTAAGAGTGTTTTCTATGACAACAGCAGCAGCCAAAAACAACACCATGAGAGCGGTGAAAGTGAACCAAAACAGTAAAGTTGCGGCAGGACAGCTAAACAATGAGCTGAAACTCACTATAAAGCTCTGTAAAGCCGAGGGGAGCTGCAGATTTGGGTGATAATTACCTGAGCGACCCCTTTTACATCGTCACATTGTTTTCCCATTGTCAGTCGATACATAAAAATATTGATTATTGCATCTGTAAGGAGTGAATGTAGGGTGTGTGCACAAATGATAGCCTGTACAAAGCGTAGGACTTAAACACCAGAGACCCGGGTTTGCATCCTGAGTCATGTGGTTAGGTTTAGGCTGCAAAAGCACTTTGGTCGAAGTCAGGGAAAGATCGTGGTTTCAGTTAAATGGTAAAGAAGTAAACACATTCTGTCTTGTGCTTCAAGTCACTGTATATTTTTTCAATATCTAACCAAGACCCCAATCTTTCCTTAACCTTAACCAAGAGCTGAGAGTGCCTTAACATAACCATAAAAAAAGCTTAATAAAGCTTTAGTCGATACGAGCAGATAGTGTACATGTCACTGAACATTTTGAGTAGTAGTATGGTAGTAAATATCAAAATAATTTCTAGGAGACAGGGTTGTAAAACAACAAAAAGAAGCAAGAAGACAATAAAGAAGATCATATATGTTATGGCTGAAACAACTGAAAGTTCAATTTGTTATTAGATCAATCAAGAGACCTCTGTCAAGACTAATATATGGTAGATGTTGTTTTACAATTTAAAGACCTGGAAGATTTGTATGGGATCAAAATAACAATTTTGGCAGTTATTACAAATCTCCGACAGTCCTTAGGGATTAAATTTTTTCCTTTAGTACCCATAGCTTTAACCCTGCACTCTCCCTTCACCTCTCCTCCTTATCAGCACGAGACAACTCCTGATTTCTGGAGCTGAGAGCTGCCCTAGAGTATCTAACCAGGAGGTTTAACAGCTCGACTGTCCCTTGTTCCTCTCCGTCCACTAATACAGCTCTTAACACTCTCATCACCCCTCGCTATAACCCTCATTAACTTATCAGGACAAGACAAAAGGGAATATTAACACCACCTAGCCCGCTCAGGGGCCAAGCTGTGGTGTCACATCTAGATAGCAGGTATTACTGTGTGAGTCTTCCCATCCTTGTCCACTGATACAACTCTGTAAGCCTCTCATTGCCTTATCATCTTAAGACAATACCCCTCTGATTCCTACCCTTCTACCTCAGAGTCAGTGTATTTACTGAGATATTCACTGGTCATCCATTACAGATGGCACCTGAGACTCAAATACAAGACCACCAAACTTCACCTTAACCCCTCTGTATCCTCATTACCTTATCTTGGGAAGACAAGGCAGAGCAGAGGTAGCTTTAGTTAGCTTAAGGTCTGACTGATTGACTTTGCTAGCTTTTGGATTAGCTGTTCAGCTAACGTAGCTCCTGCAGGCCAAGGTGAGGGCTGTCTTAATGCAGCAGCTTTGGGGCAGAAAGCTGCCTAATTTCAGCTTCTATCGCTGCTAGCAGGGCTTCAGGAGGCTTCTTGAGAGCCACAGTGAGCGGCAGCTAAGACAGAGTAGCGCAAGGTTAATCCCAGCAGTGGAGAAGTCAGAAGGTATTAGTGGATATTTAAATGAGGGGACCAGCACACACCTGTTTAAAAACTCAGTGTGGGTTAACATACATTATTTCTACAGTAAGGTTTCATACACTAATATGCAAACAGAAATAAAGTTTAGTAACAAAGTAACTGTGCAGTACACTATGTTTGAATTAAATTAGGATATATTTGTGGGAACATGACAGTAGAGAAATGTAGCTTTGTAGGAAAAGAACCAACTTCAACAGAAACATGCCCTACAGAAGTCACAAGGAAATTACGTTTTGATGGTGCTTTGTCTCTACATTGCAGTACAGTTTTGGTTGTAACACGATGGAGGGGCTGCATGTAATGCATACCTGCCAACTCTACCATTTTCACTGTGATTCTATCATATGTATTTCTATATGTATTTTATCTGTATTTTAAGGCCATTTACCAGTGTGCCTTTGTTGTGTTGTTTCTCCTACAATTTTGCCAACTCTCACAGAACTTTAAATGAAAAATCAATTTTGATAGGCAAGTTCCCAGATTGTACCTTTACTCACACTGCACACTCTTTTTTCAATGTGACCTGCCAACTCAAAAGGATCTCACTTTAAGGAGCAAAAATGCTCCGTACTTCGACTAATTATTGGGTCTCAATTAGGACTTTGATGCCAAAATTATCAAAACAGGGAGACAGAGAGAACTAATAAAATAGCGAAATAAAATAAATATTCTCAGTATATTTGACTAAATGGTTCATGAAACCTAATCATGGTGTCCCATCTATATACAAACTCACACTCAGGCCATTCAGGTCAGGTAAATTTGAACTATTCTTCTCTTTGTTGTGGCGTTCCATCCGAACAAAGCAGACACCCAAAATCCATAGTGGATACATTTGTAAACAGTGCTCTCTTGAGTCAGACGGAGTTTCGTGAGTGTAGTCTGATGTGAGAGACATCAGAGACATGGCGAAACCAGGATATCCCGGATCATAACATTTCCATTGACGGCTTTCAGACTGTTCGGGCCTATGTGGAGTCCTTCACCATGTCTTCAACCTGAGCCTGAGTCTTCAAAGGGTCCCTGTTCTGTGGATGACATTTTGCCTCGTTCCTGCGCCAAAGACACCGCACCCCAGTCGCTCCAAGGACTACAGACCAGTGGCACTGAGCTCCCACATAATGTAGACCCTTGAGAGACTGGTGCTGGAAAAGCTGCAGCCCATGGTCAGACCCCTCCTGGACCCCCTTCAGTTCGCCTACCAGCCCCAGCTGGGAGTTGAGAACGCCATCATCTTACTGGATGAGGATCATGTTTTTTGACTTCTCCAGTGCTTTCAACACCATCCGGCCAGCCCTGCTGGGGGAGAAGTTGGCAGCGATGCAGGTGGATGCCCCCCTCGTGTCCTGGATTGTTGACTACCTGACTGGCAGACCACAGCATATGCATCTGCAGCACTGTGTGTCGGACAGCGTGGTCAGCAACACTGGGGCCCCTCAGGGGACTGTCCTCTCTCCCTTCCTCTTCATCATCTACACCACAGACTTCAGCTACCACACAGAGTCCTGCCACCTTCAGAAGTTTTCTGACGACTCTGCTGTGGTGGGATGTATCAGCGGTGGTGATGAGACTGAGTACAGGGCTGTGGTGGGGAACTTTGTCTCATGGTGTGAGCAGAACCATCTGCAGCTCAATGCGACAAAGTCTAAGGAGCTGGTTGTAGATCTACGAAGGGCCAAGGCACCAGTAACCCCGGTTTCCATCCAGGGGGTCAGTGCGGACATTGTAGAGGATTACAAGTACCTGGGAGTATGCATGGACAATAAACTGGGCTAAGAACACTCAAGCTCTTTACAGGGAGGGCCAGAGCTGCCTCTATTTTCTGAGGAGGCTGAGATCCTTCAACATCTGCCGGACAATGCTGAGGATGTTTTATGAGTCTGTGGTGGCCAGTGCTATCCTGTATGCTGTTGCATGCTGGGGCAGCAGGCTGAGGGTAGCAGATGCTAACAGGCTCAACAAACTGATCCATAAGGCCAGTGACATTGTGGGGGTGGAGCTGGACTCTCTGGCGGTGGTGTCAGACAGGAGGATGCTGGCCAAACTACATGCCATCTTGGACAATATCTCCCACCCACTCCATGACATGCTGGTCAAAAAAAGGAGTACATTCAGCGAAAGACTCATCCCCCCAAAATGCACCACAGAGCGCCACAGGAAGTCATTCCTGCCTGTGGCCATCAAACTCTTTAACTCCTCCCTCTAAGTGTCAGTCTATATGACCCTATATCACTAAACTGGACATTGGATCGTTAACATCACTGCAATACTTGAAATATTGTGCAATATTCTCTGTTTAATACTCCTGTGCAATATACTCTGTTTTCAGTTTAATATTCCCTGTTTATTGATATTTATTAATACTTATATTACTGCTGTGCAATATCCACCATCTAATACTCTGGTTAATCTGCTACACTTAACTTGACAGTACTCATTATTGCACTATTACTTATTACTTATATTACTATTACTTATTACTTATATTATTACATTGTATTATACTGTACTTAACAACCTGTAAATCCACTTTTGTACTTTTACTTATTTTAGCTTTTATACTTTACATCCACTTTTGTACTTAATTTATCTTAGCTGTATTATAGTGTATTATATTTTGATTTGCACATCTCTTATTTCTTACTAGAAATAATTGTCTCATTGCGGACTTATTTTATTATTATTTCTATTTCTATTCTATTAGTACTTCTATTCCTGTGTGCATTGACTCGATAGTGAGCAGCTGTAACAAAAGAGCTTCCCCTCGGGGATCAATAAAGTATTTCTGATTCTGATTTCCTCTACAGTTTCTCAACAAGTTTCTTTACGGTTCAGCACATGTTTCCAATTCAGTAGAGAAACTGTTAATTTTCTTCTTCCCTACTCTGTCAAACTGTCAAAATTCTGCATTTCAGCTATCATCTACTAAGGAGTCGGTCTGAATGGATATAAACCGAACATATTTAACAAATACTTTGCTCTGACTGACCCTCGCTGTGACTCATTTTGTATGTCAGTATACTCTAACATATTACATACAGGTGTTCTAATTGACATATCTTTTTGTTTATACTGTCAGAAACCTGCATGTGTGAAAAATACAGATTTTAGTACAGGTCTCAATGGAACTACCTGGGTATTACTGTTGGTCTGGAAGAAAAGGTTGCATTTATGGCCTTTGATCATCTCAGTATGATATACTTATGCAGTCACACAAGGGAAACAGAAAAATGTCAAAGAGTATGTGTTCTGCACAAAGTTTTGGTGGAGTATTTCAGTTTTGGCAACAGACCTTTAGACAACCATCTGAAGACAGTGCTGTGTGCAGAACCCGGTTTAACATACACTGATTTAACATTGATTTAAATGTATCAGCATTAGGGTAGACATGGCATCCGTCAGCAACACCCCACTTTAAAACACACATGCACATATCTGCATGCCATCAACATGCACACATTCACATAATCAAACACTGCACATATTCCATCTTCTTTTAGAAATATATTGTACACTGTATATGGTAAAACTCTGTACACACAGCCCTCCACTGCGTCCACAAACACACACACACTCCTCATGTGTAGTGAGCATGGCAATCAGAGTTCATAGGTTAAGTACAGAAGCTGTCCAAATCAGTAGGTCAGCTGCCGGACAGAGGAAATGACAGGCTTAATGACTGGCTGCTGCTGCTGCTAATGACTGCCTATGCACAGCTAGCTGTGTGGAAAAGGAGCCTGACTGACAGATGCACACACACACACACACACACATGCACATGCAGGTGCACTCTCACATACACTCACAAATTACAGACAAAATCAGCCCTGGGCCTCTCCTGTTTGATGAGCTGTAATTGGTGGTGAGACCCGACCATCCAGTTCTGAGCTGCGGAGGCCCTGCTCAGTACTTTAACAGCCCATTAGCGGTTATTAGAGGGTCCTTAGGGAGCTGTATGGGTCACAACAGACTGCTAACCAAGCAGAGATTAATAACCCGTGAGAGTTAATAGAGAAGATGCTGCTACAGTCAAATTTAAAATAATGTGTGACACTGACAAGAAGCAGCTGGAATTTAATATTAAATATTCAATTTGATACTTCAAGTCATGTTTGATGTTAACTGGCCTCATAGCTGCGTGAATGTCTTTTTAATCATTTTGTTCTACTGATGCTATAGGATATCTGATTGGATGTTTTATAAATAATGAAATGTTGGTTAGGGAACAGACTTGCATTGTTGTTTATCTCTAAAAAAAATAAAAAAAGATTACCTTATGTGAAGCAGAATTTAACTAAAAGTCAAAGATCTCTGAGTGCACGTTACGTTCAGATACATTACCATTAGCTGTAGAAACAGGCAGGTTTACTGGGCTCTCTGAAGAGAAAAGGCTTTGTTATGGGATTTAGGTGAGATTGAAGATTTATTTGAAAAATTTTGTTCAATTAAATTGTTTAAAACTTTTGTAAAATGTCCAAAATTCTTTATTTGCAATGTAATGTTTTATATAAGATATCACCATTGCAATTATATTTTTGGAGACTTATAAGTCCATGTGGGCTCAGCACTTGTATGTATATGATGCAATGAATAACATGACTAACTATTGAACAGTACATCAACTAATGTTTCTGTCTTTGAGATTCTCATTTTCAAAGTTTATTGAATGAAAGGGACTTTGGAAATTAAGAAATAATGCAAACCTCAAAAAATGTTCAACTGGCAATGTTTTTAGTGCGTAACCAAAGATACAACATTTTTTGATAAAATGTAATGAGTAAAATAGAGTTAAAATACTGTGACAGCTGAAATACTATGGCATGTGACGGGATGTAATTTAAAGAAACAAGAAAGTGAAAAGCCAGTGTATTCCTATCTTTCTCCCTCTCCCACTCTCACACACACACACACACACACACCTGTGCTGGGGAGCAAGGGGTTGAGCGGTTTGTTGGTAACAATCAAAGCAGCGATGCATGCCATGTGACTAAGTGACTGTAACCCTCCAGACAGACTGGGACTCTGCCTGTTAGTGTGTGGCAACACCCAGATAGCTTATTACCCATTCTGTTCCAATTGAATTTTAACCAGCGTATTTGTTCCAGTGCAAATTCTGACATTTCTATATGCCAACAGAGAAATCAGCTCATTTGAATGCGGCTTGCTTGTTTATTGTTCCCTTAATAAAAAAAAAAAACAGGTGGAGGAGGAAGTGTGAAACTTTACTGATAAGGTGACTGAGTAGTTTCAAGTAAAGCAAAATCAACTTTAAACGGGTTTCTGCACTGCTCACCAAATTAAATTTAAGACTTTTTAACACCTTTTTAAGACCACATAGAATGCAACTGCAAACTGTTTTCACTGCCATACATGTCAAAGAATGACAGAAAACTAGTAAGGACAATAAGGACTACAGTTATTCATTAAGAATATGATTTTGACATTTATATCACATTTTTGTCAGTACTTCACAGCTGTATATAACGAGTCATGTGACCTGGACCCAGATAAGTGGCAGAAATTTGACGGATGGATTAACCAATTTAAAAAATAATTTAACTTAAAGTTTTTGCTAAAATTGACACTTGCCATTATGAATCAATGAGCTTCCTGGTTACTGTAGCTAACAGTAGTGTTTGCTACGGGTTTGATGCCGTCGACTGAAACTCCACAAAAAATTATTAAACAGCCCCCTGCATCCACAATCCACTGCTGCACCAGTCTCACATGTAGTTCATAGATGTATAACATCTCACGACAGCCCTCAACCACATCTAAAAAAAAAGATACATGTATTTTAAAGCAAATATCCACACTAAAATAAAACTCTCATGGTATTGCTATATTACACTATAGCCAGAAGTGTCTGTTAAACTTCAGGACACCTCAAACAGAATTTCAGTCAACAGTTTGAGAACGGTTAACATTCCAAATCAATTAAATTCAATTGGGCTTTATTGGCATGGAAGACAGATGTTAACATTGCCAAAGCATGTGTAAAATAAAAACATACATAAACAGAAGAATTGTGATATTAAAATATATACAGACTGGTAAGATATGATGATAATAACAATAACAATAACAATAATAATAATAATAATAATAATAATAAATTGTAGACTTGCAGTTAAAATACAAATAAAAAACGTGAAAACTACATAAACACTGCAACATATATATATTTTTTTTATGAATGTGCGTGTGTGTGTGTGTGTGTGTGTGTGTGTGTGTAGGTCATTCACTGTCCCTCAGGTTGTGGCATGTTGATATATATTGGGCAGCAGATATGCCCTGTCTCCTTCTCCTGGGAGTATTTTTAATTTTGAGAGCTCATATTTCACTGAATGTTACATATTGTAAGAGGAAGTGCATCTCTGTCTCAACCTCACAGTGACCACATATTCTGTTTTCTTTTGGTTGCCAGGATTTTTTGTCTTCCTTGTTCGATTGCCAGTTTGTGGTCACTGAGCCTGTACTTGGTTAGGATCTGTCTCTGCTTTCTGTCTCTGACAGTAGAGAGATATTGTGCCAATTCATAATCTCTTTTCAGGGCCAGATAACATTCTGATCTACTTTGGCTTTTAGTTTCTTCTGTCCAATGTTCCAAATAGGTTTCTTTACATTGCATTATAATTTGGTTTTGTCTGATTGGTGTTTTGAAAGCAGTGCTGTTGTGAGGTCAGAGTGTGTCTGAGGAGGGGCAGTTAGTCTAAGCACCAACTGACACAGGGGACTGTTTTCTGGGCTCAGCTCTTGGGTTTGGGGGGCTTTGGAATGGAGGGTGTCTAGGGGACTGAACTGTACTGTAGGTGTACTGTATATCCATTGTAGGTAACCATGGCAACAGTACTTCAGTGCTTCACATTAAGTCACAGTTAACTCACTGATAAAACTAACATAACAATTGGTTCAAAGAACTACCAATAAGTGTAATACAGTCAGACGTCTTGATATAATAAAAAATGACGGAGAAAGCGAACATGACAGACAATGACGCAAAGCAGAGTGGCGTTTCCTCCACTTTGTCTTTTTCTGCTGAGTGTACTATCACGTTTATTCCATTGCCAAGAATCACAGGAAACCAAAGTAGGCCATGTTCAAATCATAATCTATCTTTAAAGTTTGTTTGTGCTCAGTTTAACTCATGATTAAGAAAGTTTTGGTTTAAGTTATTATGTGGTAGCATCAAGCAGAAGAACTGTTGCTATGGTTACCCACAGTTTAGTGTAGGCCTACCTTGCACACTCTCGCTCACTCTACTTTTTTGTTCCACTGTGGTCATTTTTGAGGGCACTACTTGGAGCATACTGTACATTTCACACTTAGAATTCAGATAAAAAAAAATGGGAACTAGGGAGTGATTTCAGTCATAGCCCAGATGTTTGCTTGAGGTGTCTCATTATGTGATTTTAACAGAAACCTAACAGCTAATTAGAAACATTGCATTTTCAGTGGCCATGGCATAAGCAACACAGCTTAGATTTAAACACAGCTTTCTTTTGTTCGTCATTAATAGCCGAGATATGAATGTAATAATTAAAGTTGTCAGGACACCTCCTTGTGCATTCCTGCCTACATTTTGCACAGCTCAATTTTAATTTGTGAATTTGAACCAGCTCTAAGCTAAACAACAGAAACACACTGTAGTGATGGCATCATCTAAATACAAATCCTGGAGTTGCTCGTTATGTAAATAATGGAATAATGAAAAACTGCTAGAAAAGTAAGCAGTGGTGGGAAAAGTGCTCCTATCTTTAACTTGTGGAAAGCTACTTAAGTATGTGTATCAAAATATACTTAAAGTACAAAAAGTAAAATTACTCATTTTGCAGAATGGCCCATTTCACAATAATGCACTGTATTTTACTGTATTATTAGGTTATATTATTATTGATGCATTAATGTGTATATCACATGTTGAAGGTAGTTGGGCTTTTAATTACCAGGGATCAATATAGTCTTATCTTAACCTATAATAATAAATCACATTTACTCGTTCATTATATTTTGTATTATTACTCTAATCTTTGCACTTTGAAGTTACTCTGAAGTAACTAGTAACTAAAGTTATCAAATTAATATAATGGAATACAATATTTGCCTCTGAATTGTAGTGAAGTAGAAGAGATACTCACGTAAAGTATAAGTACCTCAAAATTGTATTTAAGTACTGTACAAGTACATGTAGGAAGTAACTTTCCACCACTGAAAGTAAGACAGCAGCAATGGTGATTTTACTGACATATGGACACATTTCCAGATTCACATCTTGAAATCCTACATTCACAATAGAAGTCATTTAAATGTAATATCTCGAATAATAAACCCTCTATATACCCTCTATGAGTCCCATCTCACTGTCAGCAGGCCTGCTCACCCGATCACATCATATATTTCAGTTTTAATAAATTCCTGACTTAGAAAATTGTTTGTGTTGATAAATATTGATTTCACTGTACAGTTAAGTTCTGTTATATGGTGGATTTTCTCTGTAACAATATTATATGAAAGGTGAAATGGGCGGTTTTGAGGTAGTATAGAAACAATGTAGTTTTGTCATTGAAAAAAAAAACAACTCAGTTTTCAATACCATAAACATGTAATGTTCAGTAGACACAAGGATTTTGTGATAAAATGTCATTTACTTTTTGAGTGTACCTACTTCCCGGCAACCTTCGTTATCTATGTCTACTTCAGTTAGACATTTACTCCACATCCCAGAATATTGTTCAACAACCCCAATACAAGGTGCCTGCTGGGTCGAGTTCCTGTGCAGTAAAACAATTGTTTGACCATCACAATCCACTACAGCTTCATGGAAAATGTGTTAAAGTGGCATCATATTGTCTACATCTCACTAGTTATTTGATAAGATTCGATTTGGTAAGAACTTTTAAGATACTTTTCATATAATTTTGAATTATCTGACAAATTGTCTGAGCCACGTGGCAAAGTAAAAACTGTACTTTAATTGCATTCTGTTTCATCATGGGTGCATATGGCATATCAAGCAACAATAAGTTAGTTTTCATCTATTGCACTATACTAGAATAGAAATTATTGCAAAAAACAATACAATCAGCTATTTGTTACGCTAGCAGCCATGACTGACAACTTATAAGTACTGAAGAAATACTGATAACTTGGGAGTGTTACCCCAGTATTCACAGTATCACAGTGTTGTATCACCACTAACAAGAAGCATCACAATGTGTGGCATCATTTGCCAAGTTTGAATTAAATGTATTGCCTTTGGCTGTTTAACTGTGGTAAAAATGATTCCTGCCTCCAGCTGTAACTCTAACCAAGACAAAGTCAAAGACAGTAGTCATCCTGTTGCACTAAAATCTCTGAATTCAAGAGAATTTAAAAAAGCAATAAAAAGACAGGTATGAAGGGATTTTCTTGCACAACAGGAATACTTTTTAAGTTAAACACTACCAAGTGAGAGAAGCATCAAAACTGACACTGACACACATATATACTGTACATGAAAACATAAGACAACAAATGTAATATGTATTAAATGAATTTCATTCATGCTTGGATGTGATATGAATGTACTTGTGTCTTATGTCTTGTGTATGTGAATGTATCAAGGTTTCATGGTAGCCTGACACCATCCTAGGATAATATATACTATCTTATACAGCAAGGTATCATTACATATGTTTGTGAGTAAGAGACTGTAAGCAAAACCTCATGGTGGAAAGCATGAAATAACAAAGATAATTATTCAAATAAAATTTCATTCATGCTTTTAGCTATAAAGACAAAACTACAGTGAACAACCCTAATTCAATTCAGTCACTTCAGATGGCACAGGAGATATACAATAAGTAAGGAGGAGAGAGGCAATGGCTGTCTAAGAGATACACAGAAACAACTGTGTAAAGGGTCAGATAGACAGACAGATAGGGGGCAAGAGATATAGACAAAGGAGAAGGAAAGAAAGAACAGAGAAACAATACATATCTGTAATAGCTGTCATATAAATTGTAAACTCACCAGTCTCTGTAACGCAGGAAGAGACTTCAGGTAACAGCCCATTCACTGTAAACGAGGAACTAATCTATAGGCCAGAGACAGCGGACATTTAATTGAACTTTAATGACATGTTATCATGAACAATTTAATCATTTTAACTTTAAGAAGGACTGCCACTAATTTGCAACATCAGAACTGGACCTAACATAACTAAACTCAACTATAAAACCAATTATCATTGCTTTGACTACATCTCAGGTGAGCTGGGTAAATGACCTGCTTACAGTTTAGGCATCATGCAGCATCTGTCAACAAGTCAACAAGTTAGGCTAAGTTTAGTTTGCACAAATAGAAATGTACTATTAATCTGTGGTCTGACCTGTAATAATCCACGACAGCAGTCTGCCCAGGTGTCACTCAGGTAATAATCCAGCAGATCCATGCACGTAAACACTGAGTGTTCTTCAGCAGTCAGGTGCTCTACTCCGAGACGTCCAAGCAGAGGAACAGAGGATGAAAACAGTCAGCTGAAATCCTCTTCCTGCCCTTCGTAATCATTGAGCACAATGATCCCTGCAGGATGTTTCATTTCCTCCTCTGCATTTCATCTCTCCTCCAGACTCCTCTACGGAGGTGTTGCACCTCTGAATGTAGGGCTGGCCAGACACACCTGCAACAGGACAACAGGTCAGAAGATCAGCAGCCTTCACTGCCGGTGAAACCATTCTTTCATCCCTCTTCTCTCCTCAGCATCGACAACTCTGTCTGTTCCTCGGAGTGTCTCTGCCAAGAGTAGCCGGGCACAGCTGTCCTGTTTTGCCGCTTTTTGCCAAACACACACACATACACGCACATACACAGAGGAGAGTGTTGTGGTTTTTTTTTTTCAGCAGCCGAGCTAACCCTGAGCCGGGGCCCGGTCTGCCTTTGAGATGCTCTCTAGCCCACAAACACAAGACGGCTTTCATTATCTTGCCCGTCGCAGTGCAAGGCCTAGCTTCTAAAAGCTACTGATTTCTTTCTTCCCTTAGCCCCCTGCACAAAGGGAGGGCATTTTGTAAATTACTTGCTCGTTTCAGACCAACAAAAGGTACTTTCATTGAACCCCCGCTCACTCTCTATCCTCCCGCCATTTGATTTTGCTCAAATTTGATTACAAGGCTTGAAAAAGGAGGGGAAGAAAAGAGAAGAAGAAATAAGAAAGCCCCACAGATGGCGTGTTCATTCAATGCTGTGAATAGCGTTATATGGGCTGCCTTTATACATGTGGCAATCCAAAGACGCTTCAGCCGCTCTGCTAAAAAAAGAACTTGACAAAATTATTGGTTTGGCAGCTTTCTTACACGACTGACACGGGGAACTCTGAGAAAGAAAAGCCTGCCTTCTCTTTCTCTTTCTTTCGCTCTCCTTGTCTCTGCACCTCGCACTCTCTCTGGGTTGTACACCTTAATCAAAACAAACTAAGTGAGGTGTTTGATTGTGAAAGAAAGATTGTGTTTGCCTGCATGTGTGTGTGTTGTCATATTAATAACCACCTGCCCTGGCCCTACACTAGGCCACATTCCAAGACAACAAAGTCGCATATTCAGCAGAATGGAAAGGAAGGAAATTAATAAAATGAGACACACTCTGACCACTAGATTTGATAATACACACACACACACACACACACATGCACACACACATCGAGCTCAAATCAAACAGCTTAGACTGAACTCGAAAACATTAGCCAACACAAAGCGTAGAGCGTTCTGTTCTCTCACAGGCTATAATCCTGTTTCCACAATGGACCACTCACTCTGCACTTGTTTTCCTCAGGAGGATAATTATAGGTCTGTAGTCACACATACAGCTTTAGAGCTCTCCAGCTTTCTCGCAACCCCCCCCCCTACACAAACACACTTGCAGCAGAGGAGTAGCCAGAGTGAACTATGACTTATCCCATTACTATATCATCACACACTACAGAGTGTAGGATGAAGTGATGATCTGGGACCTGGCATGGCCACTCTGGGTTAGAAAGACTAATGGACAGGAGTCAGTTAATTCCTGAATCCACTGACCAACCATCACAGTCCAGGTCGCAGGCTCTGGCATTCCATCAGTGTGATAAAACGGTAACCATCACTGAGGTCAATCGGCCAAAACAACTGGACATCTTTCACAGGTAGAAATTCAATCGTTGTAAATCTTTAAATTGTACTGCAGCCTTCTCTTTGTTTTTCCTTCTTTCTGATATAAAGAGGATCTGATTGACACACCGAGGAGCTACTACTGTTCTATTACTCAGGAATGAACAACTGGGACAATGCCAACAAGCCACGTGCAGTGCACAGAGTGAAAGAACGGGATCTTAACATGGTTACACCTGGAAAAAGCTCAATTTATCTGTGCTGTATTCAAGTATTTTACATAATAATAATACTAAGAGTCTACAGCCATGCTAGCTGCTCTGTGAGGCTGTAAATTCTAACAACAATAATAATATGCTGATGTTTATGAGGTATAATGTTTACTAGGTTCACTTTCTTAGTTTAGTATGTTAGCATGCTAAAATGTGCTAATTAGCAGTAAACACAAAGTACAGCTGGGGCTGATGGGAATGTCATTAATTTGCAGGTATTTGGTCATAAACCAATGTATTGGACAAATAGAAAATTGACCGGATGATGGTGCTAGATGAAACGTTAAGGGATCACCAAAGTTATTACAATTCATCCTGAGCCGGAAATAAATGTCTTTATCAAATTTCATGACAATCTATCCACTAGTTGTTGAAATAATTTAGTCTGGACCAAAGTGTCGGACCAACCAAGCAACACTGCCATTCCTAGATTAACAATGCTAACATGGTTAAACAAGTCTATAGCTGCTCTGTGATGCTGTACATACACAGCAGTACTTTGAGTTGCATGCTAACACTAGCATACTAACCACATCCATGATGCTGACATGCTCACAATGACAATGCTAACATGATGATGCTAAGCAGGTGTAATTTTAACCATGATCACCATCTTAGTTTAACATCTTGGCATGCCAACATTTGCAAATTAGCATTAACACAAAGTAGAGCTGAGTCTTTGGAAGTTTTGACCTGATGGTGGCACCAGAGGAAAAGTCAGGGGATCACTTTACAAGTTATTACAATTCATCCTGAGGGAAACATATATATATATGTGTATCAATTATCATGACAATCCATCCAATATCTGTTGAAGCATTTCACTTAAAACAAAAAATGTCAACCTGCTGGCGGTGCTGCAGGGATCACCAAAGTCAGAAGGATTCATCCTCTGGGGGCCATGGATGTCTGTACAAAATGTTATCTTATCTATCCAATCGACACTGGCTTGTTTTACCAGATTGTGTCACAGCAGGGTGGAATATTGCCAACATTTTTAATAGTGTGCTCACACTTGGGTGAACAGTTTTCATGATTGTCTCTAATTTTGAAGTAACTGACAGTTTGTAGTAGTAGTAAACTACATGGAGTCAAGGAAAAATAACTAAGCTTGTCGCTTGAACCACTACTAAACCACTATTCTAGGATAATACTGGTGTTACTTGACCTATTAAAAGGGTACTCCAGCAACTTACTATTGCACTTTCAAAAAGTTGGGGTTCTCACAAGACAGATAAAAAAAATAAATAATGGTCAAAATTGAAGCAGCAGAGGCCGAGATATTCTGACCTTTAGTCCCTAGTACGGTTGAAGTTGCAAAAACACTGGATCCTACACTTCCCGTTGTGTAACTTGATAGCGGCTTTCATTAGACCCTGGGGGGTAAATGCATATGTCTTTAAACACCATGCCCAGTTTGTTAAGGATTTCTGTTGTAAATTTGTAGTCTCTAAACCTATCCCACAAAACCCCAATGACATCATCAGGTTAATCTTTTAAGACTTTGAAGCACTTTCTCCAGAGCCATAGAAGTCTTTATTCAACTGTTGTCACAGACTGAGTAGTACTCATGAATTGTAAACTTGGTGTGTAAAATCAGTGCACTGCCCCTTTAATTATCAACCATTCCCTCTGAGGAGACCAAAACAAACAATGAATGTATCCTGTATTTATTGTCTGTGTAGCTACAGCTTAATATAGCATATGCATCTGTGCCTAAGTACTCCATTGTTGTCCAGAAAGTATTAAAAACACAAAGAGCCTTGAATTTGTATGACAAATTCCTTCATTACAGTGAACCATATGACAGAGAAGAATGATGATAATAAGTCTCATATTCTTGCTATGAAAAGTATTTGTCCCTATTGAGTTTTCCCACATAATCTGGTGCAAAAATTTTTATTCAGCATACATATATTTGAGAAGAAAAATCTCCAGAAAGTGCTAAGTTTAGTCCAAATGTAGTGGACATGTAAAAAAAAAAAAAAAAAAACAATTAAAAAAATATTCACCCCATTTGCCTACAGCATATTTGCCAACTGGGCAAACAAAGAAAAACCTTTTATTTAACATTTCAATAGGAAATACAATACATTTTAACACCCCTACAAAACAAAAAAGCTCATGTGAAATTGTTTCTGCACGTGCATGTGAATATTTCACATAGGAAATGTCCGAAAACCACATGTGCCTATAACAAGTGAGTTTTTTATATGAAACTTTTTGTAAGGGTGTGATTTAAGAGTGACAGGTTTGTTCTGGTTTAAAATGCTGGATTACACACATATCTGTGTCACATAATGCATATTCAGCTTTGTACCAACCACCCCTATTTTTCTTTGAAAATCTTGTACACATTGAATGTGGACATCTAACAGTTATAAACATTACACCTGAAGTTATTGCAGTTACTAAAATTTGATATTAGTGAGAAACACAGAATGCACCAGAACTTCTCTCAGGGTAAAGCAGCTTGCAGAATTGAAATAATTTCATTCCACTGGGGAATATTGTTTTAATACAACATAACCATGGAACCTAAACTCTCAGACACACACACACACACACACACACACACACACACACACACACACACACACACACACACACACACACACACACACACACACACACACACACACACACACACACACACACACACACACACACACACACACACACACACACACAGAGCTTTGGAGAGCTGAGATATAAAGCTGTAAAATGCTGACAGGACAGAACAGCAGCTCTCACAGCTTCCATATCTACCACTTTAGAGATATTAGTACTACCAGCATCATCACCAGCCAACCCACATTACATTTTCCCTCCAACCTGCCTGGCTCACCGCAGCACAGTACGAACACACTTTCCCAGAAATGCAGGGGTGTTTTTTTTTTTAAATGAGGACAATTTGATTCAGTTATTACTGATGAGGGCAGAGATTTCCTCAGTGGTCAGAGAACATTCATAATCAGCAGTTAGGTCTCCATCCGCAAACCTGAAGTAATTATTGTCTCAAGATAAAAACGGAAAGCAGGGGTGATTTTTTTTAAAGGACAAAATAAACTAGAGATAGAAATGACCTTAATATTATTTCTCTCTCTGGGCATTTCCAATAAGAGTATTCCATCGGAAGGGTTTGATAAAAGGATTATGAGGCAAGCTTTATGCAGCTGGAGTCAAATCTGGATGTGGAAGGAGAGCTGTTTGATTGAATAATTCTTGTTTCCTTTCTGCCAAGCTAGCAGTCCTCTTTGTGAAAAGTAAAAAATCAGCATTATGCCAGATTTATACATGTGCTCTGACTGTCTGTAGAAGTCAGTTTGCCTATGCTGTATGTCTGACTACCAGCACGGCTGTCTGTCTGCATGTTTGACTGTTTGCATGTCTGTCTGGGAAGAAGTAAAAACACTCTAGTGCGGAAAAAACATTCATTCTGTATTTTTGGTTGCTGACTATATTTTAAACAAGCTTTGTTACATAATGTCACACTGGACGGTGCCCAGAAATGTTGAAACGGCACATACTTCTTTGGAAAACAATTGTGGTCTTCCTTCTCACCAGTAACAAACCAGGTAGGTTCGAGAGAACAAGCCCAAAAATCATACATTATGTCTCTTACCATAAAGAGTCACAGTTTTATCTTATGCGCACAAGATAAAAAATTGCTTTCAGGACCTGGGGTATGATTTCCCAAAGCATGTTGTGAAATCAGAAAGAAACCTGCAATGTTACTGATATGAAACACTGAGTAAGTTCTTCAACATTAAACTGGAACTCCTACAATGTTTGTTTGAGCTGTTTACTTCATCATTTCTTGATCTGTATTTTATGATCACACTGTTATTGAACACTGGTCACATTATGGGAAAATATATAAACTTTCACTTACACGTAGGAGTGTTTTTGCATGTTAATTGACCCTGTTAATGAAAAACTACCTCTCTCAACAGGAATTACGTAAAAGTGTGAGTAAGAAGGTTATTATCATAAGCTTGAACAGAGATGAGGTGTTGGAAATTAAATAAAAAACATAAGACTGCAAAAAAGTGAGCTGTCACTTACGTTTTAGTTTTAAAATAAAATAGAAAAACAGGTGAAATATCTTGTAGTTTTTATCTTTTTGTTTATGTGCAGGGTAAAATTCCTAAAGTATTTAAAATCAGACAATGCTGCTTTTAGAGCTAATTAAAATATTTTTGAAACATGTAACATGATTTATAGTTTGTACTATAAAATACCTGCACATAAACAAATTTACTCTTGTAAAATAGTAGTTTTGGTGTCTGTGTGTGTGTGTGTGTGTGTGTATTCAAAATTCTACCACAACAACCTTTATTAAATTATTTTTGGTCAGTCATTATTACCGAGGTGGGATAGGTCGGTTCGTGTTTGCCATGGAAAACTGAGCAAAAAGCAAATTCCATTAATGGATGAATGATCTAAACTGTTAAAATAACAAAGCAATGTTCATCTGCTGTTATCAGCCATTATCAGCAGGCAGAGCTTGCCGCCGTTTAGGCGTTTGACCTCAGAGTTTAGTTATCATAACAGGGTTGTGACCTCATGACCGGCAGTTCTTACTGCTGCCTCCTCCAATCAGCCCTCCAAAGCTCTGATAAAGCCCTCTGGGAAAAAACAGGCTGCTGGAATAGAGGTGACATTAGATTTATGTATGTGTGTGTGTGTTAGTAATGTTAGTGTGCATGCACGCCTCTGTGTGTGTGTGTTCTATCATGTTCCTATACTTATGAGGACCAAGACATTGTCACAGTGATAGAAAGATGAGGAAAACCCACCAAAGTGAGGATATTTTGGTGCTGCTCACCTATTGAAGGGCTTAGTTTAGGATTAGCACTGTGATTTAGGGTTAAGATTAGAATTAAGATGAAGTACAGGTGAGGAATGAGGTTAAAATGAGGATAGTTTGGTTTTAGAACTTAGGACAATTTCAGGTTAAAGCAATGGAAATCATTATGTTCCAATAGATTTAATGTTGAATCAAAATATATAATTTTTTTTCCAAAGACTCAGCTCTACTTTGTGTTACTGCTAATTTGCAAATGTTGGCATGCCAAGATGTTAAACTAAGATGGTGATCATGGTTAAAATTACACCTGCTTAGCATCAGCATGTTAGCATTGTCATTGTGAGCATGTTAGCATCATGGATGTGGTTAGTATGCTAGTGTTAGCATGCAACTCAAAGTACTGCTGTGTCTATGTACAGCCTCACAGAGCAGCTATAGACTGTTTGTATTGTTTAACCATGTTAGCATTGTTAATCTAGGAATGGCAGGCTCAAAATATCACTGAAATCAGTTTGAATGAACATGAATCTCAAGCCCAAACATGCATCTGTTAGGGATTTAAATAAGCTAGTTTTGAGGCATTTTTTGCCTTTAATTGAAAATATCTGGTAGAGAGTTGACAAAAAAAGAGGGGAGGGAGCGGGTGGAAGACATGAAACAAACATCCTAGTCTGGATTAAAACCAGGGACCTTGATTATATGGTATGCGTATTTTTATTTTATACTGTCCTACAAGAGGAGGTCTGACAGGTCGGTCCAAAATGGGATCTGATGCAATAACTTCCAAAATCTTATGCAAACCAAAGATACTTAAAATCCCAAAGAATATATCATATGATAAAATGTTATGGACTTTTGTATCAGGATTTGCAAGTTATTATAACACATGAAACTGAATGCTTAAGCATGACATGAGGTTTTCCATTTTTGAGTGATTTTTGTTGTTTTATAAAACAAAAATATCACAATTCAAGGGCTGCTATTTATCACATGTAGTATATTTGTTTTGTATACATGAAGGAGACATTCCTTCAGCCTTTCTCCAGGCATTACAGCACTCATGTTTTGTCCAGCTTCTTCAGTGTGCATCTTTATTTCCTCAGAGATTCCCAATGGGTCACATTCAGACAGAACTCAAAGCTTAACATGACTCAGCGTGCAGGGCCTAACACATCGGCACATCTAGCTGAGACCAGACTGCCTCAACTCTATCAGCGCACAGTAGTGTAAGATCAAACACCACTTGAACTAGAAACTGCGGTAGGCTCGATTTTCTTTCACTGTGTATTGAGTAAGTGAGTAATATTTTAAAGACAGGGCTCTAAGTTTATGCTGAATCCAATAAAAAGAAGGAAGTAAAAGAACTACTAGAGACAGAGGGCTTGATTAAATAACAAGCCTCAAATAAGACAATAGTTGTGCAACATTATTCCTGAATGTGGTGTTTTATTAAAATAATGAAATACCCCCAAGATGTATTTTTAAAAGGAGACATTAACGTCATATTGGTTTTATGGTTTACAATGCGCCCAATCCAGTGGTGGAAAGTACATTTACATGAGTACAACTTTGAAGTACTTGTACTTGACTTGAGTATTTCCATTTCATGCTACTTTATACTTCTACTCTACTACATTCAAGAGGGTAATATTGTACTTTTTACTCCACTAGTTATTTTACTAACTAAATTATTTTACATACAAAACATATGACAAGCTTATAAAATTTGGTGCACTGTTGTGGATTAAACTCCCCAACAGTATATAAAATAGCTAGAATTATCTCCACCTTGACCAACTACGAGTAAATGCTACTTACACATTAATGCATTTCTAATAATAATCCAATGATATATAATAGCGTGACACTCCTAGGGGGCATTTGTCTGCATCGAGTACTTTTACTTTTGATACTTTTTGCTAATAATGTTTACACACTTTAACTTAAATATCTTCAATGCAGCAGAAGTATTTTCACAGTGTGGTATTGCTACTTTTACTTAAGTAAAGGATCTGAATACGTCCACCCCTGGCTCAATCTTCTACTTAAGACAGAAACACTAAAAACTTTATTGCAGTTTAAATCCCAGTCTGACTTGAATCCATTCTGATTTTGTATGTGTAATTTTACAATGTGTTTTAAAATAATATTTAGTCTGGCAAATACGAATGTGCAGTGGCACTCTACTGAATTTGTACTTGTTTAAAAGTCTTGCACAGAAAACACTTTGAGGGTCAATATGTCTTGGGTCCTTCTATGGTCAGAGTACTTCTCCATAAAACTCAATAAGTTTAAAAGGAAAAAAGCTGAAGGGTACAAATAAAATGTATATTTTCCTCCTTCCCTGAAAATGAAAAAAATTAACAAATTCTTTCGTTCATGTCATGCTATCGCTACTACATTTACCTCTTTTTCGCCACATAGTAACATTGCATTGCAGGTTATTTAGGACTTAATGTAGCTTCAGAAGGAGTTTAAGAATAATTTGGAGATCACCACTGATCCAGAATTCAAGACAGTTAGGGGGAAATAGCAAATTGAATAATGGCAAGTGAAGTAATTGAGCTTGTTTGAAGGGCCTGTTGCATCCACTGTCGATACAGGGTCTGCTTGTTACCACCCCTCCTACGTCATTTTGCTTTACTCATACTGTTAGCTAAAAACTGCATTCATGTATGGTCTTGTCACACAGAAATACTTGTAACATGTACTGTATGCTTTTCAACAAAAACTACTACTGTCAGAGATTAACTTGAAACATCAGTGACAAGTGACAATCAGAGTTAAGAAATTTAGACATGGTGATTTATGACATTAGAAACTAATTAATATAAAAGGAAACATGACCATTTGTATGTTATATGTAGAATTTTGTGTATGGAGTAAACACACAATAAAACCACTTTTGTTTTATTATTTTATGTTATTATTATTTATTACATTATTAAATGTTTAATGATTTTAGTAACAGGGAAGTTCTCTAAAATGTTATATGTAACATGTCTCCATATGTTATTCTTGCCTTCATGGTCAAATACAAAATCTATTCTTAGTTGAGTAACTTGCACGTAATTTAGGGGGGAAAGATTTTACTAATGTAACTAACACTGTTGTCAGCAATTCTGAGGCTGCTGAAGGCTCTGACAAAAAATACTCAGGAGCCCTTGAGTGGTTCCAGAAAGAATTTTATAATAGAGTTTGTCCTGTCCTTTCTTATTGCCTGTAATATGTAGAGAGGAAGACTACAAGGCAATTTCAGTCCTTTCTCACCAACAACAATACATCTAAACACTGCTTTTCATCTTTCACCTTCAGTCTCCCATCTTGTTACAAAACCAGTAAAACAATTTGGGTCCAATAACCCACCAGTCATGTAAAAGTGTTTTTATTCAGATTCCTCGAATAAATGTTAATATAAAAACAAAAAATTCTCTGAACACTTTTACTCACTGGTGTTAAAATGAATTTTTTTTTTTAAAACAGTACTTGATGAAACTTCTTTTTTAATAAATCACTTGAAAGTAAATTGTTTGCATAACAAGAGACCTAACTGCTAAACTTATGTAACCAGATCAACGAGCATCTTAAGGAACCAGATCATTTTAAGTAAGAAAAGATTTTACCTGATAAAAATGACTTACTAAATCATAATATCAAAAAAGCAGCATAAACAGGCTCCAGAATGAAAACAATTCTCTAGTAAACATGTTAAAGGTGGTAAATAAAGTATGAGCAAACGTATATGTACAAACATACCATGTCAAGTCAACATGAGAGCCACGCCTATTGACAAAAATGACTCGTTCTCATGAAGTCACACCAGAAAATGATTGGTCAGGAAAATAATCCACTGACAATAGGTCACAGCACCATCCATCAAGATCTGACTTGAGTAAACTAGTACCCAGCTCAAACTAATCCAGTAAGTTAAAGGGTTTCATTACTTTACTTGTTTTCTTTAAATTAAGGGAAATTAAAGAGAAAGCGTTTCATAATTTGTGCAAAAAGGATGACAGGAGGATGACAGCTTCACCAAACTGCACACAACGACCACCTCTTCAGCAACGGAGTCTCAAAAAACTTCTGATCAACTAATGACAAAACTTTTATCATCAGATAAATGTTTCCATAAGGATTAAGACAACAGTGCAAAGCTCACTTTCGCATTAAAGCATGCAGGTCACCTCGGTCCACATACATTTCAGCCTCCTCAGTGCACAATGCAAATGCAAAGTCTAAATTTAACTCACAAAACACAGTCAAATGCAGCCCTGCATGTATCAAAACTTAATATCATTCCTCTTCATCTCCTCCGGGCAGCCTCAGTCTACCTCCTGAGTGGGAAAAAAACCCTCTGTCCCTAAAGTAGCTTATTGTCATTCCTAATCACTCCTCAGAATCATAAACAATCTCACAACTTTTTTTTTTTATTCAGCCCTCTCTGTTTATGCAGTTCCCAGAAGGCATTGCCTTTTAGACTCTTCCTCTCCGGCGGCAAAGATGTCAGGAAAACAAATAACGGCGAAAAACAAAACAAAACAAAGTCTCCTGAAATACCTTGTGGATGCCCAGAGGAAGGCGCTGGACAGACAGATGAGCAGATAGGTTTCCTCTGTCCTCCTCTCTCAGGCTGCCTCCTCTCTCGGCGTGCTGTGGAGAGTGACTGCTCACAGCCCGCCTGGCATATCTAATTAGAGCCAGGCTGTTGCCACTATCGGGCAGAGGATCTACCTCTCCAATCTCTCCTGACTCAATCTTCCCCATCTCTGATTTTCTTTTATATTTATGCTGGAATATTTAATTGTAGACAAAAGGTTACTCTGGGCTCTATTCATCGCACACAGGCAGAATAATCTCCTTTAAAAGGCTTGACATTTCAGGCTTTTCAAAAGGGGCTGAAAAAATTATATCCCCGCTTTTGTTAATCAATGAAGTAGAACTCCCCCGAACAAAAGAATTAAATTGCTTGGTTGGGTTAATAAAACACACAGAAATAGCAGCTTCCTGTGGGCTTTTGTGCCTGCCACTGGCTCCCCCCATATGCAACCAGCACTGTAATTCCATATGATTTGGGGGGCAAAACTCTCATTTCTCCACACAGTTGGCTTTTTAAATCCTATTGAATGAGCAGTCTGTGAGGATGGCTGATTGGGACCTCTTGCCTGAGCCTGGCTGCCTGGCTAGCAGAACAGACTCTCTCCATTCAAATATGACTTCCACTAGCAGAGACAGCGGGTCCACTACAATTTAAAATTTCTATACTGCTCCTGCCTCCGAAAAACATTGTAATTATGCAAATGATAGGGGCAATAATTAGGCCCTTCACTGTCCCATTGTGTTAGCTTCTGTCGTGTTTCAGTCCAATAGTAGGAGAGACACAGCAGGGCACGTTCGGGTTTAAATTGCTCCTTACAGACAGCCTGCAGATGTTCACAGCATCTTCGGTCCTATAACCAGCCATCACTAGAGTGCCTCCATATACAACACTGTAGCAGCAGACTCTGGTTTAGCTGTGGGAGAGCTGCCTGAGACTGTCACCTCATGTCACTGCAAAATACAGCTGTTGTTTTTTCCAGAGGCCTGCTGTATGCCTCATTACTGTAGACCTGGGTCATCATTCATTCAAGTCTTAACTGTAGACAAATGATGACCACTCCACTGAATATAACCTTTGAATGTGCAAAAAACCATTTCCATTGAGCAGTGATTTGGTGATTTGCAAGTCAAAAGATGTTTAGATTAAGACTGAACTTAATTTGGCTGAAGACTGAACAATTTGGTTATATATAAATGTCAATGAATATATTTGCTGTTGAAACAACAGTTAATACTCTACGTAACTTTGACATAAAAACTTTTCAACCAAATTTACTCCAGTTTTAACCTGGACACCTTTCGAGCTGCAAATCACTTTAATCCACACAAGGTTAAGTTCAATTGTTAAAACACTTGTAAACTCTTTGAGATGTGGCACCTGGTCAAATATTTAGCTCAGTCTCAGAGAACTATATGAATTAACTCTGACTAGTCTGGTAAAACATTTTGGCTAACCACCTTCTATTGTCAGACACAGGGTCTTGTACAAAGTGCCAACTCACTCAGTGAATGGCATTCATTAATATTATATTGCATTAATTCTTAAACCTTTGAGTACCCGGCTGAGATAAAGCATTTATAGTTTATGCAACAAACAAATAAGATTTGATGTCCAAATGTCTGTGATTTAATGCCCAAGAGAGGTTAGACATTAAACTGTCTATTGTTACACTTAAAACACATCCATCTAATCATCTTCGACACTTATATTTCTTATTAACAAGCAGTGTTTCCAGTTTCCCTTCTGCAATCAGCGATGGATCCTGTATCATGTGACAATCAAAAGAGGATATTAAAGTCGTCATTGCTCACAAAGTGCCAAAAGTCAAAGTGACAGTATTAACCTAATGTATGAAACCAGAACTTGTCTGGGACACTTTTGCACAATTTAAACAGTGCAGTGTATGGAAGGTAACAAAAAAGATTTACATTATTGGTCATTTTTATCCATATGAGGAAATAATTACTTAAGCCCTGCACACCCACACTGGTGTTTTAACTTATTCTGGCCAATTAGACCTCTGCTTAAGTCAAAGGTGGGCAGAGTTGTGCTAGGATTTACATGAGGTCACTGGACTCCATGTACTAGTAGTGATGATAAAGGTGTAAATTGTCCCACCCTAACAGTTGCAACAAAGCAAACAAGGGAGTGAGGGAGATGTCAATCGAGCACAGTCCTGAGGAGAGCTCTACTCAGCCACAACATTTAATATAACCAGTGCATTTACCATATGGGAAGTGCCATACTTTAGGCTCTTCTCATTTCTCTATTTTGTGCCTCCGCGTCCCAGTGTAATCTATCTCACTGGACCATCTTGAAGGACATCTCAATTCCTAAAATGCATCTCGAGGTGTGAGGAGACTTGTCGGAGGAGCTATGAGTGAGGATACACCAGTGTATCCTTTGCAGAAGTCTTTACAGCACGTGTCGTGCACAAGAGGCCTGACACACAGCTGGAATATATAAACCATGGCAGGGGCAGTACTCTACAAGTGAAGCTTTTGTATTCATAAGTTGTATTAATGATTTAAGCTGATCAAACGCACAAACTATCTGCCCTTCACAGTTTGTGTAGCGCCTCAAAGTGTGTTGTTCTAACCGCATTCTTTAATGACATTTCACCTTGATATTGTTTTTAATCAGCTACACCCAATTTAACTGCTACAATCGTGACATGATGTTTACAAGTGCAAACAGTTGCTTACGTCACATATCAACAAGAACAATTCTCTTCTCAGCACTAATTTGCTGTATTTCATGTTGTCATAGTCGACTGACCATTATGTTGTCTGTAAAGATAATCCCAAAAGCAACTGGGGCTGTAGGCTAAATTTGAGATCAATTTTACTTTGTGTGTAGGCCTATATAATATACTGTAACCTATATAACTCAATCACACAAACTGTATATCCCTCAGTCATATATACACACACACACACTATACCGTATGTCACTTTATTTGTATACTGTAGTACTTCCCAGACAAACATTTGTGCTTCACACAATAAAATACATAAAGACTATATACACTGTATGTGTGTTAAATAAAAGAAAGTATGACATCAGGACATTCCTTTTCACATTATGCCATGTTGTGAATTGAATTAAAAGTAAATATAAAAAGTTGTCATGAACTGTTATGATCATCTGACAAAGATAATAAAATACAGCGGTAGGCTATAACAAAAACAAAAGGACAGATGATGCAGCTGTGCCACACGTCATTTAATTGACATAGCTTTAAAATGACGGCTCCGAAGCAAGGATATCTCGTTTCGTTAAATGCATGTTGCTTCGACTCCTCTCTCCTCTAGTACCTCCTCTGCTCGCATCTCTGGTGGGAGGGATTATGATGCGAGGAGAGGAATCGAGGAGGTACACACGGAGAAATATGAAAAGGGCTCATGAATGGCCCATTGACAACTGTGCTGTTAAAATCATTGTGCCCATTTTCTCCAGAAAAATTCAGTGGACTTGGGTCACTAGGTAAAATTATAGTCTAGTTATAAGTTACATTATTACACACAAACTTTGAGCCAGTGAGATAGTCTGACAGTCAAAAGCTCTTCTCCACCCACAACTGCTTTCTCTAACAAATACACACGCAGTAGCATGCCAAGTTATAACTCAGAAATGTATATAGTTTTGTAACAGACAATTAAAACACTATTTTGACACATTTTCAGTTAGCATAAAAAAGGTGAGAAAATAAAGACCATTGATACTTGATGTTTTATTGAAAAAGAAACTACACAGTTAACACACAGACAAACAGGTAAAGTCCCTTAAATCAGCTAACCACTCACCTACGCAACCCTTTCAACCAAGAAACTGACTGCAGAAGTCTGGACGTGAATGGTCAGCGTATTCCCTGCAGCTCCCCTCTTCTTCCTGTGGGCTATCAAAACAAAAAAAGTATTACACAACAGTTGACTCAACATTAATTTACTAGTTGTGTTGTGTTTGTTTTTTTAGTGTTTGTTTTTTTTTTTTATAAGTTGTGTTAAAGCGAGATTAAGTTTGCAAAGAATAATTAACACTCTTCCTCTTTCAAATGAGGAGTAATTCATAATCAACAAGTTGCCCACTTGCTCCGCTCAATTCAGTACAATTAGGGGTTTTGCTGCTCCAGCTGTAGTTGGTCTGGTATGCCCAGTATCTTACAATAAGCAAACTTCAGATAGATAGTGCTGTGTAGCTGACATGGCCAAGTCCTTTCACTGACTTGAGTCCTCTGACATTACTGTCCCTATTCATTCCAGTGCCCTTAGCTACCTGCAGTGCTCACATTAGCTATCTAGATAACAAAATAGCAGAAGTGCATTTCTAGCTAATGTGCAAATAGTTGTAGCATTGCGGTATGCTAATGTCAACTAGCCACTGTAAACATTAGCATTCTAGCAAATGTAAGGTAACATTTAAAGTGTTTGCACTGCACACAAGCATTCGGAGAAAATATGTTAATGTTTGTATGTTGGTTTAACTTTAACTGGCTAACATTAGCTAGTTTTCTAACAGTAGCATTTAGCTTGACCACACAGAAACCCACAACACCAAACACCATTGGAATAAAAGTTTTTAACACTATCACAGCAAGGCTGAATTGAACTTACCGCCAGAAAGTTACTCTCAACTCATGAGGACCAACAAACACAGGTACTTCTGGGAGTAGGTAAGGTGACTTAAATAGTCTTGTAGGCGGGGCTGGATGTTCAAGTCCGCCTTCCTGCGGGCTTCAGGGTGCAACCAACCAGTCGCCAATTTGACAGTTTGACCGGGGGAGGAGGGACCAGCGTTTGTCACGGTTTTACGACAGTGCTACACCATTTCCGGCACAAACACATGAACGCCTGAGTGACAAAAACATGAGAGGTCAAAAGTTATGGTCCTAATATATAACAGAAACGGAACATAACACACAGACATGGTAGGTCGGACTTGTTATTTACCAACTGGAATGACAATCTGAAAATGGTTACATGATCAGGAGTCTGCCGAAAAGTCCGATAACGTTATTTCTAAATGGCTAAGCTAACGTTAGCGTTACTCGTGCATGACCCAACACGACGTGACCAAACGTAGGTAACTTTTGTTTTACTGCTTTAATTAGAAATAAACGTAGCTAACGTTGATTGCTTAGGCTTCGCAATATACAACAGCTTGGCCACGTGCCATTTGTTTACATTGCAACCGTAAGACAGCGTGTTAGTAGGTGCTGGTGATTTTGTGTATCCCCACAATGTTTTTCTGATCCTCACCTCTCTCTGTCTGTCTCTTTCTGTAGGCCAGTTCCATGGTGGCAGCGGGACTGGCTCTGGCAGCAGCTGGATTTGCAGGTGAGTAACTAACTTAAGGAAGAAATGTTGCTGGCACGCGGATGCATGTGTTACTCAACCTGACAGAGAAAGTGGACAAGTTAAACTGAGTTTAAGCTCTTCAGTGGTGTGACCGATCACCTATGTTCTAAAACAGCCAAAGCTAATTATTTAAAAACTATTACAAAATAAAAATTAACAATAAAAACATGAAACGCATAAAGAAAAAGAAGTACCAGAAAAGCAGTTTTGGGCAACCACCAGCAGTCTTATTAGATAACTCACCTTTCAGAGCAGTGGTTTTCTTTACAATACATGCAGAAAGGGTGGGCAATAATTCAGTATTATCAAATACTATTTTCTGTAGAATAATATTGTGATATCATTATCACATCGGCCATGATTTACAAATTTCTTTTGTTGAAATTGATTATTCATTATTCAAAGCAAATTGTAATTAAAAACTAACATATTTTTTTATATGTTTTAAGCGTTTTCCTGATGTCATGCATGCAACAGTGTTAAGGTTCATTACATTGAACATCAGTTGGACTACTTTATATGTGATTCTGCATACATTTGCCATATATATGTGTGTATATATATGTGTGTGTGTGTATTTTAAACATATCTCCCAGCCTCACTAATAAAACTACAGTCACTGTTTAAATAAAAAAAAGAGTTTTTATATCAGATTATATAAATATGCTGCATGTTTCCTCTCTTCTTTGCCTCCCAGGTCGCTATGCCATGCAGGCCATGAAGCAGATGGAGCCTCAGATGAAACAAGCCCTTCAGAGCTTCCCCAAGACAGTAAGAAGGAAAACATGCACACAATAAGTATATCGCCAAATGGAAGTAGGATATGTGCTAGATATCTCTTGATCTCTCACTTTACTTTTAATAAGTGTTTTTGCTAATATGGACCAGTTATTAGACCCATCATAGTGAGCTGTTAACTGTATATGTTGTTGCAGGCTTTTGGAGGAGGGTACTATAGAGGTGGATTTGATCCAAAGATGAACAAGAGAGAAGCTTGTCTGGTTTTAGGTGTCAGGTATGTGGACACGCATTCCCACACCAATAACTCTTTCCACCACCCAACACTGGGCTTCAGTTACCTGTTACTGTACATCCAGGGTCACACGTAGGTAAAGGGATTAGGTCTGTGCGGCATGTTAACCTGTCTTGCTGTTGTCTGTCTTTGTACTCGCCACTACAGCAGAGAATTTGATAAACATTACTATTCACGCTGATTATTACGATAATAATTTACTCCTGTACCACTGTCCTGTCTTTTAGTCCCACAGCTAACAAGAATAAGATCAGAGAAGCCCACAGAAAACTGATGATCCTGAACCATCCAGATAGAGGTAAAAGGGGCTTTAAAGGTTCCCCATCGGTTCCTATAGATTTCTGGTAGACACTGTGGGTTACAATAAAGTGCTTAAAAGACTGATGGAGTAAATAAACGTTATATCTACAGAACACTGCATTCATCTTCTTTGTTCCAATTGTTACTTTGCTGGTTAGAGAGGACTTGTTGCTCAAATTACTTTATTAACCAGTACAAAAATGTAAACTTAAGGTTGTACCATCTTTCAGCTGTAAAGGATGAAAGGGAAGTGTCCAGCAGTAAATGTAATGGTTACACTCTTGAACAGGTTTTACAGTCAGTTTCTTAAGAAGAAGTGATGCATGTCGCAAAAATTGAGATTCATAGTTTTAACGAAGTTCAGCAGAATTTCCTTAAGTTTAAGTGTGTGTGTGTGTGTGTGTGTGTGTCACAGGTGGATCACCCTACCTAGCAGCAAAGATAAATGAAGCGAAGGATCTCATGGACGGCCAGATAAAGAAATAGAAGTGAAGACACTGGTGATGACATAAATGGGATTTCACATTTGCTGTTGCTCTGACTGACTTGAGCGATTATCTGACTTTTCAAACTGATTCTTCTCAAATAAAATCACTCTGTACACATTGTTAATGGAATTCTCCCACATTATTATTTTGGGTTTTAGATTTATGTTCTGTACTTTTCAGGGATTGTTTCTCTAAAGGTGGTTTTCCACAAGACAGGAACTTTTTACGACTTTCACATTTTTTTGTCAAGTCAAGTTTGTCTTAAAACAATACTCATATTCCCATAAGTACACTGAAAGAGTTTTTGTTTGATTTGGATTTTGTACTAAAAACACTGCAGCTTTGGACAATATACGCTTCATTTGATTAACTTGGACTTCTGAAGCTTCATATTGGCTTTTGGTGAACTTTGTAGTGCATTTTTACACAAAATGAGGACTGTAAATTATGTCCCACATTACTTAGATTGAAACTGCTTCAACAGGGGATTTCTTTGTGGCCAGTATGGACAGGAGGGACAATTCCAAAAATCTTTAAAGTGTGCATTTGAGCATTGTTTTAAACAGATTTGGAAAATGTGAACCTATCCTTTAAATAGTGGCCTTTTGGTATGACAGCGCACTGTGTATCAGTGCCAGAGGGGTTTGAGTTAGGGTGTGTTACACACACACACCACCTATACTAGTAGTATGTTCCATTTGCATTAGCAGTAACTTAATAAAGCTCTGACACTGTAAAAGCGAACAGAGGATATTAATGAGATAAAATTGTGCTGGATTACATGCTGCATCATATTCTTCAGTCCCTTGTGCTTAGGTAGGACCACCACTAACAATAACTCTACAGAGCCATTACAGAAAAAATGCCAACCATAAATAGTAATATAAATGTTATGTCATGAAAATCTTAAGGATTATAACTTTAATATTTACCAATAAATTATCCTTGGAGCTCCATAACCTAACATGTAAGCTATGTGGAGGATTGTGACTTGGAAAAGTTTGTGAACTCCAAACTACCAGTTACTGATGTGAGTTAACAGTAACAATGACTCACTTCTCAATTTCAGAAATAGACATGATGTAAATGTACTGCCAATTCATACATTTCATCGTTGGCTTGATGAATGTAATGATTTGATGTGTAGACTGTAAAATGAATTAAATGTATTAACAGAAACTTAAAATGCTCCTGTATACTAAGGTGACATACTCTTAAGAATCAGATTTGCAGAACCTTCACACTTTGTACAACTTGTGTCATATTATTTTTGTAAGAGCCAGACACAGCTGGGTTTTAGATCTACATGTAAGATCAAGTTTATTTAAGAACTATCTGCATACAAAACATATTGCACATCAACCAACCAGAACAATCTTTAAAAAAAAAAAAAAAAAAACATACTGTAGTTGACCCAACAAAAACACTTGGGATGTCACAACTTTCAGTAGTCCAAATTGTCATTTGTCTTAAAAGAAAACCCTAGGTAACATGTTTTAGTGTCAAGAAAAAGAAGAGCTTCTCTTGTTTTTGTTTTTTTAAATACTGTACATTTTTTAAATAAATAAACCAAATGAATCTCCTTCCTTAGTGGAACAGTCATGACCAGTTTCCAGCCAGCCAGTCTGTGGAAGAACCATGAAAGTGACATCATCGTTCACCTGGACTTGGTTTTCCAGAAACGTCTCAACACCAGGGTAGTCTGGTTCTTACCGCTCAAACAGGATTTTTGCAATAGTGGGCATGTATAAGGGGATATTAACCTCCAAGATACAGCAAACATGCTTTGAGTCTCTTTTGATTTTACTGGATTTCTGGGAAGAAAGAGCACTCCGTATCCCTCTTGTCATATTTGAAGTGCCTGATGTTTAGCAATGAGATGTTTCCAGGAAACCCAGTACAGATGGCTACATCTCTGTCCTGCAATAAACAGTAACAGGCCAGTTTCCAGACTTAACTACAATCGACTATTTAACAGAAAAAGTTTATGTTTCAGTGCAAAGAAAACAACTCTTCTATTGTTTGTTTCTTTTCCAGATACGCTGTATTAACATTTCTTCTATGACCAAGTGGTTGCATATTGAAAAACAGAAAGCAGCTAATTATATATATATATATATATATATATATATATATATATATATATATATATATATATATATATATATATATATATATATATATATATATATATATATATACTTATTTCCCCACAAACAGTAAGAATAAACACACCTGATTTTAAAAGATATTCCTCTGAAATCCTTTCAGGGTCTTTCGGTGCCTCGACCTGCCTACAGTGCCATAAGGGTACATATAAACCAAGGACACAGCTCATCTGGTTCAACTGTGGCAGGGAGGGTAACAGAAACAAGTGAAAAGATTTCAGATGGTGTGCAGAGCCAGGCAACAACATGTTGAATCTACTCTCAAAGGCACAACAGCTGATCACATGTATGTCAAACATACTTCAGTTTCCAACAAACTTATCTGCACTGTGGTACTGCTCATGCAGAATATTTAATTTACAAACTACTTCAGATGCACAAAACATCCTGAAAAAGTTGTGGAAGCATCTTTCTCAGTCCACCTGGTAAAAGGTAGACTTTTTTTCCTAAAACCCTGCTATGACATTATTTTTACCAATAAAAAAAAGAACTGCTGCATTCATACCACAGTATGGGTTTGAGTGGAATCCCTGTCTGCATTTTATAAATACTGCATTCAGTCTGACCTCTTCCTGAGCTCTCAATGAAGAGTGGACTGAAAAGTACAGTTAAGTAGTACGTGTGTGTTTGACTATCTTTGGCAAGCTCATACAGGAAGAACTATTATACAAAAACTGTAGTAAAATGAATAGTTGGACAGAACACGTGTAAAGGGGAGGTTAAGATTCAGACCTCTAAAACTTGCGCAGGGGAACAGGTTTCAAATATTTGTCAAGTAAAAAGTACAGTGAGAAACAGTGCTTGTTGTATGTAAATGTTTCACTTTTAAGGCTGCTCCAGAGACAGTGAAATTCAATCAAATGCAGCCAAAGAATTTCAAATATTTGAAACCATTTCCTTTACTCAGGTCTGACTAGGAGAGTCCGTTAACAACAGGTTGCGGGTCAGAGTCCCCCTTGTAGGAGACTTTGGCGGGCCTCTCAGTGGAAGACCTGGGAGCTCTGGTGGCATTGCTGCCCTCACTGTCGGCAGCATTGTTGTTAGAACCATTGGTGGATGTCGGGACAGACGGCGGGCTGTGCTCAGCGATGGCATCCACCTTACCCTGAGCAAAAATGTGGGGTGAACAAATAATGCATTTCTAATGCATTCAAACAAATTCACCATTAAGTAGCCAGAAAAAAAACGAACATTTTATAAAGCAGCATCTACATTCAGAAGTACAACAAATCCAGGTTAAATAATGTGGTTTTATAAATAAAAGTCAAGCATCAAGAGCAGACAGAAATAAAGAACTTTTATGGAAAGAGACTTTATAAAAGGTTAACTTTGGTCTGCCAACAATTTTTTAACAGATGACATTTAAGTACTAACCACATCCTTGTTTTTCTTGGTGTCCTTGGTGGCCATCTGTCTGCTCTGAGATTCAGCCCTGGATATGTAGTCAGCCACTGTCACTGTAAGGACAACAGAGAAAAGAAAACCACTGATCATGACATTGTCTGTTTTCTTTAAATAACAGTCTGAGTCTGTCTCTCAGTGCTGTGAAACTAAGCACAAAGTAGTAGTGAACATGGACAGTAGTGGCAAATGAGGAATGTGGAGAAAATAATTTCTTTCTCCATTGTTGGTCATTTTCTGTGGAAACCAAGCATGGTTGACAGTTTTGAAAATGTTACACAAACTGAAAAGACACAGTAGACCCTGTCTGGCAGTCTGAAAGGAGCTTTTCAGCACTTTTAGACTCAAAATAGCACTTCTTTTTGTACTATACACTAACCAAATAGAAGCCATGTAAACTTGATACATCGCACACAACATTACAGAAAAGTAAGTTAGAGGTCAGGCTTACTATGACACACTACACAAACCAGGACTGCCATTGGTGTAACTGACAGTCTGACAACGTGAAAACAAACAGCCTAGTTGTTAATGAGCAAGTATTGCGTTTGTGAAATAATACAAGAAAAAAGGAAGATGCATACTTTCTATTTGCACAGCAAACCAGCGTGAACAGTGTAGGCCAGTCAGTCAACACCTTATTGGTTTAGTATGTTGTTGGTGGCACACAAACAAACACCAGACCTGGTGCAGAACCTTTTAGACAAGCCATTAGGAGCACTGTTCAGGGGAGGGGATGCTGGCAGTTGCCATGGTTACCTGGCTGCCTCTCCTCAGGTAGGCGGATGCGGCGACGTCGACTACGGTTACGACGCTGAGGTTTAGCTTCAGGGTCATCTAGGGTTTTTAGGTCATCACAAAGAGAGGGATTTGGGGCTTATATTATCTTTAAACCAGAGACCCGTCTTTGAACTGCACTGGCTCCTTTTACACTTAAAATGGGTAATGATGCACTGCTGCACATTCTGGAGAGCTCCGATAGCTAAAAACAGCACTGTTAGCTCTATGACAGACTTTTTTACTAAGATATTCTTCTTAAAGCACTGTTTTGTGACTATGTTTAACTTTGTGGGTGCATGAGGAAGTCTTATTATAATCTTTCCAAATAGTGTTGACTTCCCTACCTATTCCATTTTCACTCATTGAGGCGTTGTCCGACTCGCTCATGCCATCCATTAGTGTGGCGTCCTCGTCTGTTCTGCGTCGTCGAGATCTTCTGCGGCGGTTCAGAGGCAAGTTGGACTCGCTAGCATCTGTATCAGCTGTCTGGTCTGTCTCTGTGTTTGTCTCCAAGGCTCCATAGGCATGGCTGTCCTCATGGTCCCGAGGTCCTGCTGCAGAGTTATGTCAGATTCACAGAAAATAGGTTATACCTAGAGTCAAACTACCTTATGACAAGACTTTTACAAAAGAAAGGTATTTTTGTGTCCCTCTTTATATCGTCTAAGAGTGAGTTTTACCTGAGCTGTTGTTGTATCCTCCTCTTCCTCCTCTTCCCCGTCCTCCAGGCCCTCCTCTGCCTCTGCCGGGTCCAGGCCTCCTGCGGCCATCTCTTTGTGGGCGTGAGCCTCTCTCCCTCTCCCTGCAAGTCAGTCACTCAGTCAATAAATCAGTCAAAACTCTTAATCTTAAACATAAGCATGCTCAATGCTTTACAATAAAATTAAATGAAATAGATGGTGCAGAACAGCCGGCACCAAGTCAGATGCTATGTTTTATAGATTTGCAGCTATAACACAGCTTCCACTAAAAACTGAAAACAGCTGCACATTTTGTAAATCTTTAGGTTTGATAAAAAACAACTCACCTGTCCTGGTCTTCTCCAGCAAGGGACCAGTCACTGAGCTCATCCTTGCGCTCTGAATCTGTCTCAGAGGCGTTGGACTGCTCTGAGTTGGTGCCTAGAATAATCAAACAAACACACAAGAGGACAGAGAGACAGCCACACAGAAAGGTTAACACAGATTCTAAAATACTTGGGCACAGTTGCATCCGTTTTTTTGTCCGGACGTTTTAATTCCTGCACTGTTTTATTTCTGATTTCTTGCACAAAAGGTACATTCTTACACAGTATCTGGCAGCAACTAAGTTGATTTTATAATATTTGATTTTAAATGTGCTTACCATATCCAGTGCTGTAGCCTCTGCGCCCACGCCCTCGACCGTTGTAGGAGCGACTGACATGTAAAGAGGACGAGGAGGCATTCGCACTGCCATCTGTAGTATACCCTCCTCCTCTTTCCCCTCTCTCTCCTCTCTCCCTGTCAGCTGGCCGGTGACCCTGGGTGATCTGACGTAACTGTTCATCAATCTGCATCCTCTCCAGACGAAGCTGCTCAACCTCCTAGAGGGGAAAAAGAAATCCAGGAAATGATAAGAATAAAGAGAAAGGAAAAGCAAGAAACACAAGAAGCAAGAAGTGATTGTAATTCTTTTGTGTTTCAAGCAATGTTCTCTGAGAAATGCATTTTTTCTTAAGAAGAGTCATCACTGGATACACATGCATAATCATTATACACACATCTATATCACATCCAGTGTGCCTTGTGTTGCTTATTCTGAATCTTGCTAGGCTGCTTCCCTGTGTATAATCCACAATCTGCCTCAGCTCTTCGTCTAGCTGCTGGCCCTCAGCAAGAAGCTCCACCATGTCCTACACACACACACACACACACACACACAGCAAAGCAAACACGCACAAAGCAGCAACACAGCACAAAACAAACACAAATACATGCAAAGTGCAAAATGTATCCACAGTGAAACACACCGCAGAACTGCAAAGTGATTATCTATGAAAATTATCATAAGTTTGATACATTTGTATGGTATTCACAATTAACACTGTAGACTGAACATGTAAAATAATAATCATCTAGGATTCCCACCAGGAAAATATTTACTAGAGTTGGTAATAAACTATATGTCCAGCTGGTCAATATTGAAAACTTCAAGTCAATGTCTAGCTGGTGATTATCAAACTTCAAACCAACTTCAGCTCCTTGCACTCCTCTGCTTGGGAGGTGGGTTTTTTTCTTCACACAACTCCCATCTAACTGTGACTGATTGAGCTGTTAGCCTCAAAATGGGATAAACTCATAAAGATTTGTTGTTTTTCTGACGCTGCAACATGCTGCTTTGACTTATTTACCACAAAACCTACAATGTGACCAATCAATCACTGCCATCTCGTGAGCTAGGTCTGAAAGATCCTGGTGCTTTTCATCTCGTGTTTAATTTAGCGATAAGATGGCCTCTGCTCTTCCTCCACAAAGTTCAGTATTTTATGTCATAAAAGTGTATAAAATTTTTATGTTAGCAGAGGCAGTCTTTACTTCAGGCAAGGCAGCTGCCTCCACTCTAAAATACTACTGTATAGGGAACCTTGATAATCCTTGTATTTACTACATACAAACATATAGTAAGTATTTTTGCACTTTGTATGAGGCATCCTTAGGTATTTATTATTCATATTAAATATTATTATTGATTGGTTTGATATACTTCCCGATCAGGTATCACTTAATTTGAGTACCTGCACAGCACAAAATCAAAGCAGTGTTACTATTTAGACTTTAGCAAATCTTATCAAGCGTTGTAGACATGCTGCTGGTGGCAAGTAAATGCCAATTAGCCCGTATGTATGGAAATTATTTCAACACTGGTTGGCCAGGACGTGCATTAAGAGGTAGCCTGAAATGGCTGTAAATTGAAGCTATGGCACTGAGAGAAAGCAAAGAATTGGCAAAAACATGCATCAAAACCCCTTTTCCCCCACTTCATCACACACACACACACACACACATTTGTTTCACTATCCCCGTGGGGGACAGTCATTGACATAATGTTTTCCTTAGCCCTTACCCTAATCTTAACCATCACAACTAAGTGCCTAACCTTAACCCTTACCCTAACCCTAACCTAATTATAACATGTACCCTAAAACGAAGTCTTAACCCTCAAAAAGCAGGCTCTACCCGTGGGGACCTCAATTTTTGACCCCACAGTGACACAAGTCTCAATGGGTTAGTGTGCATTCAGGTTAAAGTCCCCACCGGGATATAAGAACATGAAACACACAGACACACAGGTATCCTTACATTGAGGTAAGAGATGTGGTACTCCAGCAAAACCTGAACATTGCCAATACTCTCCTTGGTACCGACAAAGATGAATGGGACCATTCCCTGTGTCAACAAAACACAAAAACACACACACACACACACACACGTTAGTATGGGACTGACTGAACCAAGTGGAAAGAAAGTGTGTACATCATTCGTATTGAGCAAACAAAAATGGTGACACTTAACAGTACTCTACAAGCAGCTTTATCAGTATCAGTAAAGATGTGGCAGTAGCAGGCTTACTTCCTGTCGGGGCTGCTTGTTGTCCTTGTCTCCTTCTATCCTGACCCTCACCACACCAGACTTGTCCACAATTTCCTGGATGACCTTACCGTTCTTACCAATCACTTTGCCTAGGGACACAGAGCAGGGAAAAGATGTGAAGGTGAATAGTAATGATAAACTAATGAAGCTGAAAGCACTTCATATTAGAGTAAATAACTATAACTAATAACTATAATTATTTTAGGGGTTTTGTTTTCCTCTTAAGTTACACAGATATTGTAATGAATATTAGATGTCTTTCAATGTGTCACACATAATTATCTGTAATGTGGTACCAGTATCACGGCTAACGTAAAGAACATCTCATTTTCAGCTGCCCTGTGACTGCCCCTAATAAACAGAAGTTTGGGGGATTTCCACAATTGGGCAGTAAATGGGTGTGTGTGTGTGTGTGTTTACATACCAACAAGGTTCCTGGGCACCTGGACAGAGTCCTCCAAAAACTCCAGGTAGCCCCTGGCCTTCTTCACTGCCTCTGCTGACTGAAAGACAACACAGGGTTACTTCACTTAATCTGTTATACGTTCAACTAACACACATGCACAGTCAACAGTAAGCATCTGTATGTTCTACATACAAATAACACAGTCAGCTTCTGAATACAGTCACAAGATAATGGTCATATCCACCTAAAATAATAAACACAACCATGGTAAAAATGTTAAGAATACATGTGCACACTCTCCCACATACACCCCTACATGTTTCAGTATAAACACAAGTTCAAATATGTCTACACTGTTTCTCCCAACATTTGTTGTAAAGACTGTTCATTCATTCCTTTTCCCCCCCATCACTGAAACACTCGTGCCTCTACCATTACTCTACCCTACCTCTCCATATATCCTGAAAGTGCCAGTCTCCTCATCCAGCTCAATGGCAGTGACACCTGGAACTTTCCGTGCTTGCTGGATGTTGTTGCCATGGCTGCCAATGGCCAAGCCCATCAGATCCGTTCTCACCATAAACTCCTCCTGGAAGGATGATACCAGCTGCCTGGAGCTCTACACAAACACAAGAGCAAAGTTTGATTTGTTATTTGTTAATCTTTTAAAAAGTTAATCTTTAGCTTTGAATTAATTCACAATCCTTGAACCTCATTTTTATAGCCAAAACTCACAAATATTTAAAGTAATCAAAATGTGCTCTAAACAATTTAAAGTATTGAAAATGTTATTCATTTAAAAAAAAAAATAATAATTTTGTGGTGAGAGGGAAATTGCCCATATACCATATTCTTATATCCTATATATCTATATATCCTTTCCATTTACTCCCATTGTTCTGTAAAACAGAAAATCCACAACAAAGCCAATTTAGCTCATCAGAATATTCTTTACTACCTTCACTGTTACTTTTTCCTCTTTCATCTGAGGTCCAAGCACTAAATGCTGTACCTCTCAGGGAGTATTTTTAGGATAATGAAATGAATTAATTTAAATTATTAAAATGTTATTTAAATATTATTGATACACCAAAACATTTGGACTGCTACAGGCTAGTTAGGAGCAACACCATAAGTGCTCCATAACTTTTCTTTGTCTTCAGTGCTGTTTTAGGTCTCTTCATATGGTATGGTCATGTCTTTATTTAACTGCCCTTCATATTACCGTGGTGACAGACTGACTTTTAAATTACCAGGTTGAGCTTACCAATTGCCCTCCCTCCAAGGATACAAAGTGACTAAACCATGGTGTTCTTGTTACCAACTTACCTCCAGGTGTTTTGTGGCCTCATGATTGCGTGACATTAGCAGCAGCTTGGTCTTGAGGCTGCGCAGGTGCATGTCACTCAGCAAAGACACACGCTTCACTGTCGTCTCATTGATAGACTACACACACACACACACACACACACACACACACAGAAAACAAAAGAAAACATATGTTGAGTTGCTCCCTTGTTGATGATGACTAGAAAGAAAGGAATAGCTGAGTCATCCACTGTACAAACATACTGAGCAGACACAGATGGAATATATCATGTAGTAGTGTAGATGCTATTATAAATGGCCAAATGTCACCACAGGATTACAGCAAGCCAGTTACCACAATCACTAGTTGGCTGGTCTCAGGGCAGTATGAGATGCGACAGGCTCCCACAGCTTTCTTAAAGTCCTTATGGGCGTTCTCACTCTGGCATCTGTAATATGAGAAACATGTCTTACTTTAAACTTCCCAATCCCTAATGTAAACAAATGGTTTAGCCTTACATCTGACATACAGCTGACAAGGGATTGGGACTGGAGAAATCTTAAATGCAAAGTTCTCAAAGTACAGGCCATATATAACACCAACAATAAACAATCTACTGTATATATGCATGCTGCTGCACATACGCTTCTTGAAGATCCTGAGGAACAGGGACAGTGCACTTGTGAAAGGAGTTCTTGGTGATGGCCTTGTTAGGGTTGACTGGACGCAAACGCTCAAAGGTCACTATCTCATTGTAAGTGGCGTCACAGGCTGCATACTCTATCACATAGAACTGAAAAGACAGACAGGCTCAGTGTGTAAACCTACAGAGACCAACATTAAACAATCTTAATAGTGAAAAGCAGATTTTCAACTAGCACTTTAATAAAACAACAAAGACCATATTTTAGCCACATTAGCATTCTTCATTCAACGCTCTGCTAGATACCAGGTATCATAGATCGATATCTGCGATATTGGTCAATTTAAATGAATGATAATATTGCTAAAATAGAATATCAATAAGAATGTAATACTGTTAACATTCATTTTCATGTAAATATTGAGTGTGTAGTATAGACATTTGTCTTCATAAAGAACAATACTTACATCTCCCTTCATCATGCAGACTTTAGCCAGCCACCAACCACAAGGCTCCTGATCATTGGCTCTGGACAAGATCTGACAGGAGATTAAGACCAAAACAGAGTGAGACACAGACAGAAAGGGATAAGGAAGGAAACAAGGAAAGACAAAAATAAGACTATTTGTGTGTCCTCCTCACCTCCACCTCCTCGCCCTCTCCAATCTCCTTCTTGCCGTCAGCGGGCGGAGGCATCCTGACATCACTGAAGGGCACCTGGCGCTCTGGCTGCCAACTGAAAATAAGATGGTCATTTCTTACCTTGCTAAAACATGGTAATCCTACATTTGTCTTAAAATTTTTAACTTGACATGTTTTATGAAAGCAGCTGGAATACAGGAGAAAGAGAGACTCACTTGTTCTCAAAGGCAATGGTGAGAGAGTCATCGTGGATGTCTTTGACAAAGCCCTGCAGGATGACAGAGACACAGACAGGGGTAAGCACGTAAGAACATGACAGCTGACTGAAATAAAGCGCCACCTATTTAAGCAAGGCTCAACAGTCACTGTTGCCAGGTTGCCACAGGCAACCATTATGAGAAATTGGCAACCAGTTATTGGCCTTTGGTAGCCATCAATCGAGAACCGGTTCCAGTACAGAACCAGTTCCAAATTATCCAATCCATCGCAATCATATGCCTCGGAGCTTATCAATTCCTTTTATCGATGCCGGCGTGCCGCTCACACTAGTTTCTCTCCTCTCCTCTGTCTGCTCCCTGTGTTTCAACAAGGGCGGGGCCAAGCACGCAGATGGAGCAGAGCAGAAGGGAGACAGGTGAAGTAAACATTACTCAAGTTGACGGAAACTGGTTACGTTTTGTAACGCTGAAATTCAACCAAAAGCAAATTAAGTTGTTTGACTGTGGGGTGAAAAGTCTGACTAACCGTTCAACATCATAAACGAATGCTGGCATTTTGTATACCAGGAACAGAGGGTGGACACATTAACTGATAACACTAAAGATTCAAATTCTGTTAAGTATCAGATAAAACACAAACTACAAAGATTGTTTTCGGTTACTGTAATAAAGCTTTTAAACATTCTTTTATGTCACATTTTCATTATTAAGCTGACGTATAACTGCATAGTATCTTAATTACTCAAAATATAAGGTGACTAACAATGGTTATCCAACCAAAAGCTGATGCCTGGCAACCACTTTTAAAAGTTAGTGTTGAGCCCTGTTAAGTTACACTCACAGGACACGACAGAAAGGATACAGCAAGAGTTGACTTTGATTTCTTCAAGCAAGTTCTCTCCTTTGTGATCGTTGTACAAATATTAAGAGGCATGCATTACAGGCACATGGTTTTCATTTGCAGGAGCTTAACTACAAGTTTGAGTACTACAATGTACAGTGCACATTAATACCTAGATTTGGCCTATAATCCAACTTCTTTCAATGTTTTAATCAATGTGCGTTAATAACTAATATTGGTCTTAGACTATTCACAGCAGGTTATGTTGATTACTGATAGTAACAGACATTTGCTGCTGAGTTTTCACGTCACTTTTCAATGCTTTTGCGAATCAAACAAAAAACTCCATTCAGCCCAACTGTTTTTGGTTGGCAGCATGAGTATCAGCAGCAGACATCTTAAAATCTGGGCAAATAAAAGCTTAAAGGCAGAATAAGTAGGATTTTCCTAAAAAAAAACAATGTATAGACGCATTCAAAAATAAAATCAATCATGATTTATGACCCACTAGAAGTGTGTGGCAGTGTCTGTATCTGCAGAGACCCTGCCCTCTGCCTGTATTTTCTTATTAGTTTGCTGTGTTCGGGATGTTTCTGGGCGACAACCTTTGGGCAGTAAGTAGTTGCGCACGCTCTACCAGGTGAGCTACCAGGGTGCCCCACTTAAACTGCATTTTAATAGAACCATAGAGTTACACAGCCACTCTCAAGAGTCCAGCCGGGCAGCTGACAAGCAGGGAAGTGGACAAAGTGACTCATGAAACCAGGGTTGAGCAGTGGTGGAATGTAACTAAGTACATTTACTCAAGTTTAGTTTAGTTACTTGTACTTTACTTGAGTATTTACTATTTATGCAACTTTATACTTCTACTCCACTACATCTCAGGAGGCAAATATTGTACTTTTTACTCCACTACATTTGTCTGACAGCTTAAGTTACTTACGATTACATTTTTTCATATCCTTCCTGTCCAGTGAAAACCATGTATCTCCAAATGAGGTGATTTTGAATGAGATTTTTTTTTTTTATAAACTGAAGGATTAAGTGTTCCTTTATGGGTTAAAACCCCCCTTGGATTAGCTGGAAAATTAAATGCTGATACAACAAACATATGATGATTTTATAGAATATGATGCATTGCTGTCAATTAAACTACCCAAAAGTATATAAAGTCGCTCAAATTAGTTCAACCTTAAACTACTACAGTAAAATGCATCATACACATTAATGCAGCAGTAATATTAATCCAAAAACATCATATATAATAGTAAAACACTGACAGGGAACATTGTTCTGTATAATGAGTACTTTTGATACTTTTGAGTAAATGTTGCTGATAATACTTTACATACTTTTACTTAAAGTAAGGTTGTGACTGCAGGACTTTTACTTGTAGTCGAGTATTTTCAGTGTGGCATTGATACTTTTACTTAAGAAAAGGATCTGAGTACTTCTTCCACAACTGGGGTTAGGCAGACAGAGAAAAGCAGTGGTGACAGTGTCAAATAGTAGTACAGGAATCCGAGGAAAGAAGGAAAGGAGTCCGTGTAGCAGAGGAGATGAGTGAAGGACAGAGAAAACACACTGAAGAGATGGGAGGAAATTAGATGGCACGTCTAGAAATAGCTTTTAAGTCTACGGTATCAGTGACCCTCTCCTGACATGCCAACTGGTCAGGATTGACAAGGAACAGCTGGCTCACACATACAAAAAATAGCTTCGGCATGATGAAGTATCAAATAATAGACAGACACTGAGTAGGTGCAGTTTAACGAGAGCTCAAAATTACTGTCATAACTAGCCATGGTGTCTCCGACATTTCACATACTTTAATAGGCTATGTGATCAAATTCTGTGGGATTTTTAACATCTCTATTAACAGTTTAACAGTTAAACAACTCCAATAACCGAATATATTATATAGAGTTACAGTCGGCTGCTCATACAATATTTACTTTAGCCACATCTTTTGACGTCAACAGTTAGGCAACTAGCAAGTTAGCTAACTTTTAGCTCGAGGAAGCTGCAATTGACCGTCAAGAAAGCTCAATAATAGCCTTTATCGGTTATATATTCCAATAATCGCTGACAAGATCATGTTTCTTTCACTCTGAGTATAAACAAAGGTCGCTAAAAAGTGACAGTTGGCGAAGACTTGCGAGCAATGCTAGCTTAGCCAGCTAATTTTGGCTAGCATTGCTAGTACAAGCTAATGGCAAGCAGTTAGTGCGTTCAGAGCAAGTCGGAAACTGTTGCCGTGGTCCATGAGACTTCAACTAAAATATTGTATCGTGTAACAGGCTATCGTGTTTATTGCTTAATTGATAAGCCAGTATTTACCTTGTAATAAGCCCCGTTGGAGCCACGGACCTCCACCGCCAGTTCTTCCATATTGGACACGCAAAGGATGTTGGGACGACAGGTGCTCCTTACAGCATCAGGAGTGAAGTTTGAAGACTGGAGATGTACACTGCTTACTGTTTTGTCTCGATACAAATGTAGCTCGCTAAAAAGCTTGATTGTGTTTCCTTATGCTGATTATTTACCAAACTGAAGCGTAGAGACATCTATCTTCCAGCTGTATTTTGGTTGTCATATAGCCTTTTAAGAGAGGGTAATAAAGGTTAACTCCAATCAACAATCATATCCATCAATTCACAATCTGATAGTATCAGAATCTGTAATTAAGTACATTTACTCAATTACTTTACTTAACTACAATTTTGAAATAACTTATACTACTTATACTTCCATTTTATCCTACTTATAGGAGACTTATTTCAGAAGCAAATGTACTTTTTTACCCCACTACATGTAGGTACAAAATATCATCTTATAGAATGCACTGCACGGTTTAGATCAAAGATATTAAGATAAGATATAGATCTAACTTTATTTGACCCTAACGGAAATGATTATACCAAAGATGCTCAGTATACATAGCAAAATAAATAGTATATACAGTATAAATATTAACTATTTATTGTTTATTTATTCATACAATTTATTTACCTATAGCCTATACATGATATGTATGTATACTGTCTATACATACATAGTCAAATAAAATTAAATTTGAAAAAATATTTAGAACAAAGGAAGGTGCAAAGTACAAGTGAAAAACTATGTTGTAAACTTATAAGCAATGAAAATGTACAGAAAGGTGCATCTATATTACAATATGACAATATGATATGAAAAAACTGTACAGAAAGGTGCACTAGTGTTACTGTGTTACAAATGTTACATATTACGAGCACAGAAATATAGCATGAATGGGGGGTGGAAAAGGCATCACACAGCAAGTAGCAGATAGAATAGGAGTCAAGAGCAGTGGATTTAGTTTCAGGTATATGATAATAATACGTGTCAGTGTCCAGCAGTTAGAAAGAAGTTGTACAGACTGGTGTAAACTGGGAAGAAGAATATCCTGTGAAAATGTGGTGCAGCTTGGTGGTATCACTCTGACATTGCCTCTGCTGGTCATTCAGAAAGGCATTAACGGGGCTGAGATGTACAGTATTGTCCATGATGCTCTATAACTACCCAACAGTATATAGAATAGTTAAAATCTCTCGACCAGCTGCAACATTAAAATGCTGTATACATGTGCATGCATCATTGATAATAATCAAATAATATAATATATAGTAGGCTAATATAACACGGGTAATTTCTCTGCATAATGAGTGCTTTTATTTTTGATGCTTTAAGTACATTTTGCTGATAATACTTCCATGGTTTAGTTAAGTAATATTTTGAATGAATATTTATATATATATATCAGAGGAATTATAGCAGGATAGTGGTTTGCACAGCTGGAGTGCCACTTGTTTTGAACTCCTTTAAATCACACGTAGCTGCCTCACAAGATAATACCACACATTCCTAATGTCCACAAGTTTCTTGTCCATAAGAAAATGTCATAGTAAGCATACTTACATTTTTTTTTTAAAGTACAGTTCCGATTACATCTTAAAATGCTGCTTTACAGGTGATGTGACACAGTGAGTGGTGGGGGAAAATCATGTAGTTAGAGGAATCATCCTTCATCCTGTTCTGATAAAGCAAACGTAATGCTGTGCTTAACACGTGATTCAAGAAGGAAAAAAGAAAAAGAAGATAGAGACCGCACCTGGAGACCTTCCCCCACTAACGTGAAGAGTTGTGGTTGCTCTGCTCTGTTTTACAGGTGTGGATCAGCAGCTCTGTCCTGATGAGAGTTCAGTGTTTCAGAATGATAACAGCTGTATCCACATGGCAACAGTGGTCACCAAATGGACTGAAAACCATGCAGACGTGAACCTAGCTGGGCAAAAATGATCAATAATATGAGAGATGCAGTTCCCAAGAGAACAACCTTCATCGTTTTTTCATCTCTTCAGTCCAGTTTCTGACACTTGTAGCATCTAGACTGGGACTCCCTTGAGCTGTTTTAGCACCTTGTGGAAACAAAGCTTTATTGAGACACTTCATTTTGATGTTCCTGTTATTATGTTACTGACATGTACTGTAGATCTGGATGTACTAAGGCAATATAATGAAGAATCACTGCAATCACGCTTGTTCATCTGGTGTATTAAAACCAGTCAAATCTGGAACTCTAACAGAAGCTAAACTGTTTCACACTCAGAGCAAAGCAAATGTCTTCTGAAGTTCACATTTGCTATCTGTACTGTTTTGTTATGCAGAAGAGTAACAAGCACAAACATTTCAGATGGAAAACATAAGTTATAAGGTCAGATGTCAGATTTATCATATTTGGTACATCTCACATCATGCTAGCAGATCTTCACTCATCCTTCACAGAGGAAATACGGTACAGTACATTACAGTACAGTACAGTGTGAAAGCTGTGAAACACAAAGCAATCATCTTCAAGGCTAAAGTGCCAAAATGTCACACAGTACTTCACAAAAAATACCTCCAGCTGATGGCTTGTGATTCCAACATCATTCGATTCTTCATTCATTCAATGATACAGCGCATGAATAGTTGGAGATAGGTGTTTGTCAGAAACAGGTATATTGTTCATTCACAAGTTATTGGATAGAGCTGCTTTAAGACAAACACACATTAGAATCTACATTGAGTGTAGTAGTCAGTAGAGCAGGCGCTGGCACATCTTTTAGAAACAACTACTGTGACACCTAGTGGCCACAGTTAACCTCCTGGGGACTGTTACTCTTGTACATCAGATATTTATTCGGATTTGGCACCACCATGAGACTAAACCAGAGATACATTATAAAGCTCTGTGGTAAAACAAACTTCAGTGGGGCCTTTCACTGTCAAATCATGCCAAACCCAGGTTTGAAAACACAGACAATATACTTTTATTAGCTACTTTTACAGCAAATAATTTGAGCAACTTTGAATTTGGTCACACAAAAGGGCTTACAAAACTAACCTGTCAAGTTGTGTTGGGCTGAGATACAAAAATGTATCAATTTGAAGTTGTCATCAGTTTGGAAAAGTCACTCCGACTTCTGCATGGTCATAAATAGATCAAAATTATCACTAAACAACGAAATTCTGGGGATGACATAAAATTAATGAACCTTTTCAAAGGTAAAAAAAGGAGCCCCAAACGGCAAAATTCAAAACAAATGACACCCATATTAGACAGATCTTTAAATACACATATTAATGCAGGAGAACGACTAAATCCATTATCTTTGAGACTTTTATGCTTGATGTTGCTATAAAAAGTTTTAGCAGTAAATGTCTTTATTTTCAGTTATGATCAATTGAAAAATGTACTTATTTTTTCATCTATAATTAAACTCTCTCCAGTAATGTAAGTGAAAATACCAGTAATTTAATCAAAAACTACTGAGTAGGCGTTTCAGGAAGTTTACGTAATTCCCTGAAGGTGTTACATTCAACAGGTATGATAGCAGATAAGTGTTGTTTTGTCTTACACGTTTTGTTCTATTTGTTAATATGAGGATGAAAATAATAATTTGCTACAAAGGAGGCACCAACAAATAAGATTTTCATCATTGTCATGTTGTTGTTTTCAACATGATTGCATCGAAAAAGTATCAGTTATAATACTATGGACTATGTGGCTTTATTGCCTAGTACCTGAAATCAAACTCTGGGCAAATACAATTCAGTAAAGAAGAAAATGATGATTAGATAAATAGTTAAATAAAAACATGCAATTGAGCAAACATGCACACTCTGGTAAATATTCAAAAGTAGCCATTATTATTAACACATAATGCAATATAAATATTTCATGCCAAAAGCACATGACAAAATCACTTTGTGATACTATATAGCATTTAATCATGTAGATTTGGATTAGATATATTGTGATTAATGTCTGAAAGGAAATTGTTGATTTGTAATGACAAATAAAACATTTTCAGGTTTTGCTGTTTTTCGTCTTGTCTGATTTATCCAGTGACTGCAGATCCCTGTCTTTATCATTTAAGAACACATAGTGATAACACCCTGCTATCAAATGCAATGAAACAAGTTAAACAAGTATACTGTTCAGTATTAAGTCAATGCATGTAAAAAGCTTAAAAACAGGCAGAGAAAACTGCTGCACAATGAAATAAAGATGAATTATTACGCAGCAAAAAATGAAAATATATATCTATTGGGATGTTTTATGATATCTTTTGATGTATTCTGACAATGTGATGTGAGGCAGAGATGAAGACAGTCTGTCCCTGTATAGTGTTTGTACTGTGTGTAATTCAGTGTGTATGTGCAGCTCTGTGGTGAAAATATTCTGCTTGGTCTGAAGACATTACCACAGACCCTCACAGTCTGCCTGATAGTCTGTTCTCACGTTCTGATTTAAACCAGTTTACCAATTCCATTATGCTAAGCCCGAACACTGGTTGGGAAATGATGAACGATTATGTGAAACACATAATCTCCCTGCTTCACCATCATTGCAATATGACAGCCAAATTTCATTCATCCTATCCAATTTCTTCCTTATTTAAGGAAAGAAAATTACTGGTCCCAGTAATCAGATATGTAGCGAGGCTGTGTGCAAGAGTTAAGCCCACTCCCATTAGGCTTTCTGCCTTGCTCCTGCTGTAGTCAAATTCATGCACACACACACACACACACACACACACACACACACACACACACACACACACACAGGAAGACAGATACACATGTTCCACATGTCTGACCGTCCTCAGTTCTCACATCCCCTTTTACCCGTTTCAAGGACTATTATTTGGCCTTGATATATTCTCTACAACATCATCCGTTAGCGATGCCAGTTTGAAACACAGTGTCCCTTAAGTGGTTTAGAGAGCTGCAGACAGGCAGTTCGCCCACACACAAACACACACACACACACTCTTCGAACTCACTCCTCCTCTTCTCTCTCTTCTTAAAAAGGCCTGCACAAATGCTTTTTCCAAACAAATACACGATTTTTGAAATTAGGTTAAATTAGATAAGAATGCAATTTTGTCATTTGGCAAATGTAATGACGAGACATTATTTGCCACCAATATTCATTCCCCTTCTCTCTCTTTCTCTTTCTATCTGTGTGGAGTAAAATCACCAGCGAGCTGCTATATTAAACACCATGTAGTTTATTGCTAATACACTCTGGATATCATAGGCTCTTAGAAAGCTCCAGTGTCACAAACAGAGAGAGCCTATGACTGTTTGTTCTCCTCCACACATGTCCAATTTCTCTCTCCAATCGGGAATGCATTATAGGTGTAATTGAAAATTAGTAGTACATCTTTTTTTTTTTCGGGGGGTAATTTATCAGGCTTCATTGTTCCTGTGTGACACCTCCAGGGCCTGTTTCTAACAAGGAGCCTGGAGCACCGAGAGGCTTTCTGCTTGCCCAGGCCCCGCAGCGCTTTCTCTGCTTTGTCACTAATTGTGGCCTCCTCTCCACTGAATTGTGATTCGGGTAAAAGAGCTTGTTGGCTCGATGCAATGAAGCTGCCGGTGACGCTCTCACCATTATCAAAGATACTCTTGATCTTTTCAAAAGCAGGAAATAGATTTTTTTCCCAAGCCCCTGTTCAATCACACAGAGGGTTGGGGGGAGAAAAAAGTAATTTGCAATGCGTCCATTAGTTCTTCATTAAAGCAAGATTAAATTGCACCTCAAATAACATCTGCCTTTTCTAGAGTAAAGGGTGACAGTTTTAGGGCCAAAACTAATTACTAGTGCCAATGAATGAGAGAGGAAAACAGGGCTGTTTTTACATGAGATAGTGTGGCCTGTCATTATATTCAGACTAATTCCACTCTGCCTGCTCTCTTAATGAGACCAGAACGTCCTCACATCTCTCTCTCTCTATATCTGTATCTGCGCGCGCTCCAAATGTATAATTTTGATGGCACTTGGAGTTTGCATTAATTAATTTTTCTGCGAGACCTGCTACAAGTGCCAAATCTGTGATGTTCTGAATTATCATTTAGAGAGAAAGAAAAGACAGACAGACAGGCAGAGACAGACAGGTAGACAGACAGGGGCAAAGAGAAAGACAGACAGCTGCTGAAACAGTCAAGTAGGAGAATAAAATTGAGTAAGACAAACTGCAAATACTAACTTTAACTCAGTTCTTCTTCTTTGTCTGTTGTTTATGAGATTTCATGTCAAGTTACTGTTTGTCCTGTCATGTTACTGTGAATCCCTTTACCTACACATGAGTAAAAAACACAAATCTTGTGACAGACAGAAAACAAATAGTTAATGGATGCAGTTAAGTCATAATCATCATTATGCCGTAATTTACTGTAGTGTAAAGTCAAACTCTAGACTATAGTATACTTCATAAATAAAATGTAAGGAATTCTTACTCTACACCATTTCAGATACTTACTTCTGTATAAGTTGCACATTGTTCTCATTGCTATTTGTATCATCTTTGAGGAAATTAGCATGTTTTGCAGAGTTAATTATTGTTTTTTATTACAGCATCATTTGACAGTGACCATCCATTGATTAAAATTCAGTGATGAACATGTTTAATGTTGAAATACTCCAAAAAAAACTTGATGATTGATTACTTTATTTAATAGAGCTGTTTCTTTTGCAAGCTGTTGAGGCTGTGAAACCTATATTAGGAGTATAACATTTTGTGTTCAGAGTTTTGCACATTGAGACTCTGCTTCGAGAAAACAATTGGTTGATTAAATGATTTGTCAATAGACAGAAAACTAATTCAGCAATAATTTTGATAACTGATTAATCATTTAAGTTATTTTTCATGCAAAAATGGCAAACATTCTCCTCTACTTTCAGCTTCTCAAATGTGAAGAATTGCTCATTTTAGCGGTTTTATAACCATTTTTAATAAGCATCTAACAGCTACAGTCATTCATGTTAAGTTAAATTAGGTTAGGTTAGATTAGGGTATGACTTCACAGCACTTTGGCTGCAGGATGTTCTCAACCTGGAGCAACTGCTGTGTTGGTGCACTAACATTAAAAAAGGCACTGAAAGGATTGTCAGGAGCAGATTCTGACACTTAGATAATCTGAATTTTGGGAACTGGAAGCATTCTTGCTGTCTTTATGCAATTAGCACCGAAGCCACCATTAATGATTTGTTCAGCTACACAATCTGCTTCATGGTCACTTCAAAGTTACCTTTTCATGTAGCTATAGTAAGTTCACTCGTTGCTTTTTTGTCAGTGTAAAGGACTTTTGTGTATTTAATCCATTTTCTGCAAGACACACCTGAGTTACCATCTACACCAGTATTGAAAACTCTTATAAATGTACTGCAGCTCCATGAAAATGTGAAAGTTCCTGGTCATAGTTGAAGTTTGCATTGTGTTTAAAAAAAGCAGCTTCATTTCGAATTTTACCACTTCAAGTATGTTGCTGTTTACCCATCAGATGCTTGCTAAGAAGAAAACCACCTCTGCACTTTTCATTTGCAAACTACCCTGTTTTCTTAACCTGATGGGAAAACTTTGAATGTACAGTAATATACTGTGTATGGCCCAACGCACCAGCTCCTTTCTTCCTCTTCTCTCCTCTCTGCTCGGATCGACAGACGCTCTTCTCCTGTGCTCGAGGTTGAGGGTGGTTAGATTAGTCTAAGAGCTGAGAGCAGCCAAGTCTCACAAACAGGATTTAGCATGTTGTCTCACAGTGGCAGCCCTGCCTGGGATCACATGGTACTGATGAGCCCTGGGGCATAACATGCTTATGGCAGATACACTGCGATTTACAGAGACAGGAAAAGTGCAGAGTACACCAACTTAACATGTGTGCATTTGTTAACAGTGCACAAAGTTGAGATGTTGGCATCTTTAAATGAGTCAACAATGTTGCAAGGCTTTACCTCTGCGCTGTGTATAAATCTCTTAATGCACATTACAGGCTTTTCAGAGTTGCCAGCTGATTAGCCCTCTCAAGACGATTTTTGCCATCCTTAAAATATTTTTTTTTACATACAGTGCATTTTTCTCCTCACAAGGTACCAAACCTCCTTTCCTTGCAAAAAATATATATGCACTAGCACTAATTTTTTAAGCAGAGGAATCACCCCACTGGTTTCTGCTGAAGTGAGATTTGGCTGCAGAGACCGCGGTGGTTCCAGAAATTCAAACCTCATACCATTCCAGGCTGGGCTTATCCTAAGCTTGTTAGTATGTGTGATGCTGGGACCGATAGGGACCTCTACATTACCATAACGCTGCTGAATTAACTATGATCTTCCACTGCACCGGGAGAAAAACTGGCCCACAGAAGTTTTGCAATATGCTGTGCAGGATATTATGATAACATGCTATAATAAATGTTTATAATCTACTTAGTGGAGGACCAGGGTTCAAATATGTTTCTATATTAGGCTTATTAATGCTCCCACAGATTTTCTGTTCCACTGTCTGAATGGGCGAGTGAAATATGCACACTTAACCAGAAATGGGAAAATAAAAGGTCTCAGAGTGGTGATTAATTGAAGTGGAGATTGTGCAGTGATACATCACACAACAGAGAGAAGTGCTGCAGTTAAAATGTGGTCAATGCTGCATCAAACACAACTAGTGATGACACTGAGGACATGTCCTCGGTATTGTGTGTGAGAATTTGGGGGCTTTAACTACCTGAGAAGTTTACGTTCTGCTATTTTACATAAATTACACATGATGAGTGTTTTAAAGCTTGTATTTAGAGTCAATATTTGTACTTTTGGCAATTTTTAGGTTAAAAAAATAGTAGTTATAGTAGTTCTGCACAAGCTAAGCTAAGCTAACCAGCTTCTAGTTGTAGCTCCATATTTACCATACAGACTGACTCAACAAGAAAGGGAATAACTCTATTTCCAAAAACTATAGGTTTAAGAACCACACAATGGCACTGCTCTTTTGCCTAATTTTAAGTATGCAATTCATATTACATTGCAAAAGAGTCTTACTTTACATCAAGCTCACTGTTCTGTATATAAATTAATAATCAATCATTGCAGCAGCTCAAAGTCCTCCTCTGACCTGCTCTGTTAATCTGACTGCTGCGTAAATGTTTCTGTGGAAATACCCTAAGGCCTGTACACATTCAAGATGCATTAGACGATACACTCCTAAAGTATCCTTATTATACTGCTCGTCTTATTTTGATAAACAGTAATTTGGTGTCATGGAGGACAGTAGGGAGTGAATGGGACTTGTCTATCTATCTGCCTCTCTGCCATTCATACATTTGTCTGCTGGGTTAAGACTCTCCTCTCTCCCTCTCTCTTTCTGTGTTGACACATATACATATCACACACCAGGATTAGCATGACGGTGACTGTAACAAACCTCTCTTTTGAAAAAGAAAAAAAAAGACAGAAAGAAAGGGGGGAAAAGCACCCTATTCTATAGTGGAGGTGCCCAGCCAGAAAATAGCATACTTAGACAACAATGGCGTGGTAAGTACCTTAGCAAGGATCAGCGCTGGCAGAGTGAAACACATTACAAAACAATGGCTGACTGCCTGCCTGCTTGGCTGCTTGGATGGCTGTCAGGAGCTGTGGGGCTGCCATGAGCTGCCATGCTGTTATTTGTCAAGGGAGAGAAAAGAGACACACATCATCATCTCGCTCCTCATCGCCCGTAACAGCGAGTCTAATCCCGCCTGCAGACGGATCTCCCATGATCCCCCTCTGCAAAGTGTGGCGTGTGATGTTGTTCCACTACATGACAACAACATAGATGTGGATGCAGAGATGACAGGAAGGGATATAAAAGTGTCAGTTAGATGTGGTTTGGTCTTTGTATTTTAAGTTTAAAAAGTGATTTACAGATATAAAAACAGATACAATTAGATGATCCTCACAAGAAAAATAGATGATAAGTATTAGAGCTACAGCAATTAGTCAGTTAATCTATCTGCAACTATTTTGATAAGCGATTAATTGTTTAAGTCATTTTAAACAAGCAAAAATGCAAAAAAAATTCTGGTTCCAGCTTCTCAAAAGTGAAGATTTGATGCTATTCTTTGCTTTATATCACCGTAAACTGAATATCTTTAGGTTTTGGGACTGTTGGTCAGGCAAAACAAGAGATTTAACGATGTCACTTTGGACTCTGGAAACACGTGATGGACATTTTTCATTGTTTTCTGACATTTTATAGACCAATAACTCTATACTCAACAACACTAACGAAAATAATCATTAGTTGCAGCCAGATGAAATATATAACATAAGAGTAATATATGTATATATTTATAAGAATGACAGCAACAGTAAGACTAATAGAAACTTTTAGTGGGTTTTGAGGTTTGAGAATTTGATAAACTAGAAACAGCTTCAATCATGCTGTAACATAAAAAGATGAACAATCCAAAACAAATTAAGAGGCACAGTCCTAATTTAAAAAAATGACAAATAATCCTGCTGTTGAATTATGCTAAAATAACAGAGTTTATCCAGCAATTATTAACCTCCATATCATGCGTTCAAAATTACACATTTACATTCCAATATTTTGATAGGATCTAAATCAGGAAGTCAAATATATTCCAGTTTTTATATTGGGCCAATAATGAGTAGAGATTGTTTAATGCAAGTTAAAAGAGCAAAAGGGCTTCTGTAAGTAGAGAGGGGAGAGGGGCGTTACTAATGATATAAGAGCAAATGTTGAAGCATCTCCTGGAAATCTGGCAGAAATCCTAATGTCGCTCCTGTCCCCCTTTTAATGCAAACCAAATGAGCCTGCACAGTAATAAGAAGCTTCCCAGAATTAGTTTCCGTTTGCAGAAAATTGCAAGAGAAAAAAAACCCTAGTACTTTTATCTATGAATTTCACTCCAGCATAAGCGAGGGGAAAAAAAGGGGAAAAAAAGGCAGACCCTCCTCCGACATTATTTGGATGACGTTCCATCAGTAGCAGCAGCAAGAAATAACATTGTGCAAATTCTATGCATGTTAATGATAAATAGGAATCCACCTGCTCACTGATAAAATGAGTTTAATTTCCCCCCACCCACGCCCATGTGCCTGCCTGGCCTTTTAGAAATTACTTATGCACAGCTATTATTAAAATAGGGCCAGAGCAAATGAGAAAGAAGCGCTATCTCTGGAGAGAGTGGCTGGGTTTAGACCGCTGCTGCTGCTGCTGCTGCTGCTGCCAGGACTCTGCTTCACACAGTCAGCGTTTCTTCCTCACACACATGCACGTGCACATATGCAAACACACACACAAACACCCGCAGACTGATGCTTGTGCGCACACACCTCACTTCCTCTCAGCTCTTGTGGCAGCTCTGACCCTGTGTTTACTAAATTAACCCGAATCCTTTTTTGGGGGGAGTTTTGAAGTGTAATGGAATTTTCAAGCTTTGTGAGAACATCGATTTGTATGTGTGTCTATCTGCGTGTATGTGTATGCTAATATGCACTTGTGTACCAGTGGGAGTATGCATGTGTGTGTTCCAGCATACATTTGTACACTTGGGCGTGCACGCTCATTTTGTATCCAAGTGTAATTTTGTTGTTGGAAGGACATTTACTTTGGGTGTACAATGTGCTTGTCCCTGCATCTTCAGAGTAGCTGAGGATGTAACAATTGAATGCTGAATGCTTGAAAAATATCAGTCATAAGTGGTGACTAGAATATTTATCTATGTATGGACAAAAAGAAAGGGAAAAAAGCCAAATTGGGCAAGGAGGGGAGAGAACGTAGGCCAGGTGTAAAAAGGGTAAAAAAATAAATAAAAAAAAAGAGGTCAGAGCAGGAGTGTTTTTGTACACAGGGTGCTGTATATTCTCTGCCACCTCTGCTCCATTAGCAAATCAACAGATTCCTCTCATCTCTCACTTTGGCCTTGAACACTTTCAGAACATTCATCCTTTTTATCCACGCAAGCTGAAGGATGTTCTGATGACTGGCTGTACAGCCTCTCTCCAACCTGAACTCCTGCCTCTTCATCGCTCTGATTCAATAATGAGTGGAGAAAAAACAACAACATCCAAACTGGAACTCATTAGATGAAAAAAAAATCTAAATTGGAACTGAATTGAACACTCGAAGGTGACATCCTGACATTGTGTGAAATTAAAAACTGCCTGGCAGCTAGGAAAGACAGAAGAGGGTGTTCACCTACTGACAATAGTGCTGTGAAAACCGTATGGCAAAAACAATGTTTTAAGCTTTGCGCATTTTATATGTAAAAAACAGTCAGTACAGTACATACATAGTAAAGAATGTTGAACAATGAATGCCTCTTGGGAAATGAAATGAAAGAAATAAAAGACACATATGCCATTAGGCTGTGAGGAATAACTCAGAGGATTCACAGAACAATGATGTTTGCATTTTGTCTTGGGGCATCCCACTGTGCATGTGCTTTCTAATGACTACTCGCTGGGAGGAAAGCGGCCCCTGGGGGATGTTAAGACTAATAAACAGGGGTTCACTCTCCACTTCATGCACTCTCAGGGCAGCAATTATGTCAAAACAGTGTTTATAGTTGTAAAAGTGAAGAATAATTCTGTCCTGTGAAAATGGGCCCTCCTGTGCTTGACAGGTTTTTCTTCATGCTCAAGGGCTGAAGTTGAAATTACAATGCCGCTTTGTGATGATGTCACTACACAATGTTTCTAAATGATATACTATAGTTTACAAATACTATGGTTATTATTATTATAGAGTGTGCAGACTGAACAAAAACCCTGAAGACACACTATTTGATGCCTGCAGCATATAGTTTAAGAAAGAAAAATGTATGCATAAACATACGGTACACTTGTATGTTATGATCAGTATTTTACTCTGTAGCAACCTGCAGTTAATTTAATGCAACAGCTGGCATAAATTATTTTTACTTTACATTAGTGATCTATCTAAAAAACATATTTGTGGCTATCTTGGATCCAGAAATGGACGATGGAGTCAAAATATCTATAGATTAAATAGAGAGTTGAAATTAAATTGTTGGGTGTAATTACAGGGCCACAGCCAGGATTTAGCAATACTGAGGCCAAGAGTCCAAAGTCCCCCAGTGTAACCCCAGCCCCTATGAAACTTTTGACTGGCCAGAAGAAAAAGGCTGACATTTTCTTCAGGAACATAATTTTAGTGAAGAAATATGAAATCCCTTTAGTTTAATTCATGTTTTTTACGTGTTGTGTAAGATGTTTAAGAATGTGAACTTTAAAAAGTATATGAATCAGTTCTAATTGAGGACCTCAATGTTGTCAATGGTAGCTATGTCCATATGTTATTATAGACCATGTAAAGTCTCCTGGAAACCTCACATAGCTGATATAAAGACAAGCGTCCAACAGCATGGCAATACAGAACAAAGCCGAGTACATGTTGGATTATAAGGCACTTAAAATGAACTTTTCACTTATTTTACCATATTATAGCTACTATGTGGAGGTGTGGGGATCCATTATGTACACTACAGAAGAGCTATAAGAATTATAAATGGAGGCAGATTCAAATGAACATACCAACAGTAAGTAAGTCACTGGTGACTAAAAGTGACTAAAAGTCTTATGTAAAGATCCCAAGACGGATTATTACCTGGAAAAATGCAGAGGTTGTTTGTGTTAAGATCAAGTGATTATGATCACAGGTCTATAAACACACTTCAACTAAAACTTGCTAGCCTAGCAGGTCATTATGCTAATTAATATGTGGTGTTTGGGGGCGCTTGATAGTCAGGGGCCCCCCACTCTGCCTGGTTGGTAATCTGGCCCTGGTTACCATACTGTAGAAGTCAAAGCTGCCCGGTGAAATACGGTGGTCGAGTAGGTTAGCAGGAGAGTAAAAGGGCGCATTTTGCTTGTTTTTACTTGGTGGAATGTAACCAAGTAATTTTTCTCAAGTACTGTACTTAAGTACACATTTAAGGTACTTGTACTTTACCTGAGTCTTTTCTTTTCCTGCCACTTTCTACTTCTACTCCACTACAATTCAGAGGGAAAGATTGTACTTTTTACTTCACTACAATTATTTGACAGCTTTGGTTACTAGTTACTTTACAAAATAGGATTTTTGCATACAAAAAATATTAAGAGCTTATAAAATATGATGTTTTGTTATAAATTACCCAACAGTATATACAAGTACCGCTGAAACGATTAGTTGATTAACGGATTAGTAGAAAGACAGAAAATTGGCAACTGTTTTGATAATCGTTTGTCATTTTTCAAGCAAAAACATTTCATGTATCCAGCTTCTCAGATGTGAGGATTTTCTGCTTTTCCTTTTAATTATTTAAATGTAATTTTAATAAATTTGAGGTTTGTACTATTGTACAGTATTTTTACACTGTGGTATCAGTACTTTTAGTGTGAAGAAACTGAATACTTCCACCACTGGATTAGATGATGCCCAAAACCCCCTTAAGACCAGTTCTGGATGACTACAGAAATTATTTGAAAAATGTGTCTCCCTGTAGAAGAAGTTTAAGTCTCCGTGCAGTATTGTGACAGCGCTGAGACGAGGGCCAGTGACAGGGACAGGGTGAGAGTCTGATTGAATGGCAGCAGAGGACCGTACATCTTTAAATTCCTCATTATCCACTAACACAGAGACGCCACGTCTGCTCCTGTTCCATTACTTACTCCTCGGTATTGTCATGCTCCGAGAATTCAATGTAGTGCCTTTTATTGTAGAAAATGAAAAATGTCATTTCCCCCTTCTCTCTCTCTCCCCCTCTCCTAGCACTAATTTAAAATGTCTCATCTCCTTCTGCGTGTTCAACAGTCTGATTGCCTCAGTGCAGAAGAAAGAGGCCTAAGAGGAGGAATCCCCTCTCTTTGTGAAAAGGAGTCCAGGTGGGAGCAGCGGAGAAGGAGGAGGAGAATGGAGTGGGATGATTCATGAAGGTGAGAATCTGCAGCTTCATCAGAGTCGGTCAAGCAGGACAGCTGCTGCTGCTGACCTCCCGAACTAGTGCAGAGCCCCACACCTTCAAGGACTAAAGGTCTTCTTATTCTTTTCCCTCCAGCAGTCACACCACTCTCCCTCGTCTTTCTTTCTTTTCTTTTTCTACCACTTTTTCACTCTCAGCTTATTGCAACAGTGCAGGGTCAGGACTTAACCTCCCAGAGAAATAAAGTCCTTCAGAAAAGGACGGTGACGAGGTGCATCTGTGCCTGAATTACAGTATACATGAACATGTGTTTATGCACGGCCCCAAATGAGTTAATGCATTATCTAAAGGATGAGTGATGGAGTGATAAACACAAAGATAACTGTGTCCTCCTTCATGAGGTGAAAACAGCTTTTCCTTAAAGGGTCATTTCCTCATAATTTACATTGTTAACTAAGTACTATGATATATAAGAAACACATTTGTCATTTACTCATTCCTAAAATGTGAATAAATTGAATACATGCTACATTTATATGGCATGCAAAATTAGCACTGTTCTGTTTTGTGTATTTTCACCATTTGATTCTGATAATATATATAAATGTTTCAATTGTTCAAGCAAATATGTCAAACATTTTCTGGCTCTAGCCTCTATGTGATGATTTTCTGCTTATTTTTTGTCTTATATGATAGTAAACTGAGTATCTTTGTGTTTTGGACTGTTGGTCCAACTAAAATAAATTGAATATGACACCTTTGGCTTTGGGAAATTGTGGTGGGCATTTTTTCATAATACTGTGACATTTTACTGACAAAACGATTTATTGATTAAACAAGAAAATTATTATTAGTTGCAGCCTTAGTTGATTTTCTTTCTTTCTATCATGTTCTTACCTAATATTCCTTGGTACATTATTTGTTTTTTCATCTTTTATTTCTTACTTTATATGTTTTATTCTCATTATTATAATCTATTCTAATTTTTAAACTAAATGAATAACTAGATGGATTTTCAGATATTTGCTGTGATGTTTGTATAGTGCCTTATGAAATGCATATCAGGACTACAATTTTGCAGTTTTGTTGCACCCAAAAGTTACCAAAACAAAACTTATGAGCAGGTGTGATATGCTGAGTGGAGGTAAAAACTTTAAATGAATAAGAGGGCCCAGGAATATATCAAGGATTACAGATATTTTATTATTATAAAATATTATATTATATTACTGATTCAGGGTCCCAAGTGAAATATGTTTCAGGGACCCAGAATTTCTAGCAGCACCCCTGCTAACCACTAAGGCTGCATCTTTATTAAAGCCACTAAAATGTACCAGATTGTCTGTTTCAGATTCACTCACAGATGGATCTAAACGCATATTCATGTAAAATGCAATGTCTTACTTAAACAAAGGCAGACAGCTCCATCAGTATGGATGGGGAGAAGACTACTGTGTTCTGTTCCCTTTCCTAAAACCACCGCTGGTGTCCACAGACAGTGTTCCACTGCCCTCCAGTGGAGATCTGCAGGACTACAGATCGAATGCATCTGTGGAGTGATGAGGAATTTGTTTCTTCTTTTATGTCACTTGAAATTTGAGAAACAGTGTGCTCACTCGTGGGCCAGAGGAGGCTGCTTTTTCCAGGAGCAGATGCATACAGCTAGCTAAAACTAGTTTAAGAGGCCTCTGAATATATAGAGCTTACACTGTATTTATTTTACGTTACCATAAATCACTAATTGGACCTAAATACAGAAAAAAAAGGGGTTTTTTGTAAATCAGCCACTCAGTGTGGTAACAATGTCAGTGATATCAGTGAGTTCCTATTTTTTGTTGGTATTGTGAATATAGTTGATCAGAACTAAAAGGAGTATGTCAAACTGCAGAAAGCCTAGCTGAAACACCTGTTCATATTTGTCTACGTTAAAATAAATGTAACATATAACAATATGTGGAGAGATTTGTGGACCGCTGAATTATCTTAGTGGTCTTACTCCCACTTGTGATATTGTCCTCACTACTGCAAAGGCCAGAGCGATGACTAAGTTTTACTTTTTAGTTACAAAAGCTGAATTTGTGGTGACTAAAGGTACATAGAGTATATTTTTGCTCTTGATGGTACAGGTATGGTTTCATAGACGTCGTTTCAAAGGGTTAACAAACTAACATACATAACATAACAGACTTTCTCTTCCACTATAATTTGTTGTTGTTTTTTAAGGCTCATATACAAAGTTCTCCATTCTTATATCAACATATATGATACATTTTATTGGACAAGGTTTGCATACTGGAGATAAGTAATTGGAATTAATTTATAAAAATATAGATTAACACAAAATTATTGCCATTATGAGATTCCATCCGATTTCATTGTATTGCAGATGTGTTTTTTGAGTTTTCTATTTTTGTTGCATCAAGTGTTTGACAACTGTAATTGAAAGTGTGGAGTGTGGTGTCATTTTTAGTGCACATAATGGCACAGAATAATCCATGTGCTCAGTGATGCGTCTTGCTCGGTACCAAAAACTACTGCAGTGCCTCTTTATAGGAGTAATGATGACCCTCAGAGTGAGCACTCAGTGAGACCAAAGGAATGACTGCTGGGTCTCCTTTAGTCAGTATTTATAAAGATTAAGATGTCAGGCATCTGAGACAGAAAGGACAGGATCAGGGGTCTGTGTGTACAGTATTAGATGAAGAGGCTTTTTTACTGCCTGTATATTAGTAGTTAATCTGCCCTAACAAGATAGACCGGGACATGAAGTAAGCTACTTTGGCACGGGGTGATGCACAGCTGGTTGTGCAGCCACTGGTGTGTGTGTGTGTGTGTGTGTCCAGTTATTCAATCAAATATGTGACACCAAATAGCTTAAAGCACCAATAAGCCATAATGCCACATTGGGTTTAATTTGCTAAGTTAAATCTACAGAATAACATGAGTTAAACAGAATGGAAATATACAGCCGACTCTGAAACTCCACAGTCAGAAATGTATGTTATTATTTTCAAAAGGTGAAAGTTTATTGTTTCATTGCCTTCATCATTGCCTTCATCATAGTTTCAACATTATTCCAGCTCTACTAAAAGGCTCACTTCACCCAAATTGCAGAACCCCAATCTCTTCTGAAAGTCCTTGTACTCACTTGTGCTGGAGCTTTCCTAAAACTGCTCAAAGTAATGGAAAGGTTGAACATCTTCAGTTTTATGACAACTGAGCAAACTTTATCTGCTGACAAAGACTATGTGATATGACCTTGAGTGGAGATTGTTTTGTCAACTGCTATTACCAAGGTCAAGAATGAACTCAGATTGTCTAGGTTCTGAGTTTTTGCTGACACCCTAATACAATGGAAATGAATGGATTTTCATTTGTGGTACCCACAACATTATTAAATCATATTCTAACAAGACACAAGAGTCTACAGCCACGCTAGCAGCTCTGAGGCATCAGTATGCTAACATGTTTGCAAAGACAATGCTAGCATGTTGATGCACAGCAGGTATACTGTGCACCATCTAATTTAGCATGTTGGCATACTTACATATGCTAATTAGCGTTAAACACAAATTAAAGAATGTCAATTGTTTTGCAGGTATTGGATAAACACAAGAGAAACATGTGACAATATATTGATTTTGTCATTTGGACTATCCAACCTATCCAAGATCAGTCTTATGATGTTGCTGTATGTTTCCCTTTTCACTTTCGGACTTTTCCCCATTTTTTGTCAGTAAAGTTTAAGTCTGGTGACTGTGGAGGGAAAGCCACACAAGCCGGCAGTGCTTGCACTTCCTCGGACTTCAAACAGGCCTGGTATACAGTAGCTTCCATGCATGTTCAGGATCAATATCCTGCTGGAAAATTAATCCTCTTCCACACATATTACTGAGCCAGAAGGGGTAGCATGCCTCTGCAAAATACAGTGGTATTTCTCTCTGGCAGGTGTTGCTGATCCTGTGCAAGTCACTTGAAACAGCCCCACAGTTTAATATTTCCACCTCTAAGTTTGACTGGAGGTTTTCTGCACTGTTGCATTTATATCATCATGAACTGTGGCCTTGAATATTGGAGCTCTTTGCAACTGTTAAGATAAAACTGTAACTCTTTTAATGGTGCAATGACCATTTGACCTTGGAAGCTGATAATGTCCTCTATCAGAGATGTAAATTGAACTTACTGTTCTCTGTAGGTGTGTTCTCTTTATGCCTGTTTTGGTCTTGATTTGGATAAAAATGACTTAAGTTTGTTAAAATCTCTCCAGAGTGAGTCGCTACAAGTTGGCACTGACCTGCTTGGAGTCGTTTATCACTAAGAACAATTTCACTGCAGCTTCCTGTAGTCAGCACTATTAACAGTAACAGGTTATATTAATTTAGTCAATATCTGATATCAGTTTAAAAACAATATAGTAGACACAGTATCAGAAGCATAAAAGTGTAAATATTTGAATCAAATGCATGGTGACAAACTGAGAAAATCTTGCATGTAAACAAGATATTCAGATGGTATAATTATAGGATCATTTCTAACTTGTGAATCCTTTTTTAAATTTCTATCAGCTCTAGATAATGTAGTGTTGAATAATAAGTATAATCCAAGTCAAAAATTGCATTAATTTTTGATAAAATGTTTTTTGTCATAGGTCCAGACTTTATGAGCCCCATTGTCCTGCCTGAAAGAGGCAATGAAATTTTCATGTTGTTGCTTTGACGCTTCGGAATTAATTGTTTTCTGTAGCCAATATATTACTAAAACTTAATTCCTGTTAATTCAATTAGAGAAATATTTATGGTCTATTAGCATTAGGTAGACGGGTAACAAACTTAGCACATTTACTTTTAGTATCTAATCGACAGTAGAGCAACATCTCTCAAACTCGACGATCAAAAATAAATAACACAGCAAGGAACCAATGTGTGGGAAAACAACAGAGTTGAAAAACTAAATCAAATCACAAGGACTTAAATGACATGGTGTGTAGTTTTGACATTAAATGCTTTATTGATTCAACTGAGTTTGTTTTACTACAGGAGAAAATGTGTTGGAATACAACTAGAACATCTGTATTGTGTAAAGCTTTAAAAAGCACTGTAGTACTAACAGTCAGGTTGTTTGGGAAAAGGTTTAACAAGCCACAGAAAAAAAATGCACAAAATTGCACATGGCAGTAAACATAAGGCAGTTTCTTACGGAGCCTCCTAACGGTCATGGCGAGAGTTTTTTGAGGACTACTTTTGCGTTCCCTCGCAATACTTTTCTTCTTCCTTTTCTTTGAGCCATATGACTATTTGTAATGAAAGGTACTGTTGAGATCCTCAAATTAATGCATTTAGCATTGTTTATGGACACCTCACCTTATATGATGTCCATTGCAAATTCGTTATGCATGGAACATTATCAAACGTTTGGGTAGGAGCTGTATATACAGTATTGTTCAAAATAATAGCAGTACAATGTGACTAACCAGAATAATCAAGGTTTTTAGTATATTTTTTATTGCTACGTGGCAAACAAGTTACCAGTAGGTTCAGTAGATTCTCAGAAAACAAATGAGACCCAGCATTCATGATATGCACGCTCTTAAGGCTGTGCAATTGGGGTATTAGTTGAATTAGTTGAAAGGGGTGTGTTCAAAAAAATAGCAGTGTGGCATTCAATCACTGAGGTCATCAATTTTGTGAAGAAACAGGTGTGAATCAGGTGGCCCCTATTTAAGGATGAAGCCAACACTTGTTGAACATGCATTTGAAAGCTGAGGAAAATGGGTCGTTCAAGACATTGTTCAGAAGAACAGCGTACTTTGATTAAAAAGTTGATTGGAGAGGGGAAAACCTATAAAGAGGTGCAAAAAATGATAGGCTGTTCAGCTAAAATGATCTCCAATGCCTTAAAATGGAGAGCAAAACCAGAGAGACGTGGAAGAAAACGGAAGACAACCATCAAAATGGATAGAAGAATAACCAGAATGGCAAAGGCTCAGCCAATGATCACCTCCAGGATGATCAAAGACAGTCTGGAGTTACCTGTAAGTACTGTGACAGTTAGAAGACGTCTGTGTGAAGCTAATCTATTTTCAAGAATCCCCCGCAAAGTCCCTCTGTTAAAAAAAAGGCATGTGCAGAAGAGGTTACAATTTGCCAAAGAACACATCAACTGGCCTAAAGAGAAATGGAGGAACATTTTGTGGACTGATGAGAGCAAAATAGTTCTTTTTGGGTCCAAGGGCCACAGGCAGTTTGTGAGACGACCCCAAACTCTGAATTCAAGCCACAGTACACAGTGAAGACAGTGAAGCATGGAGGTGCAAGCATCATGATATGGGCATGTTTCTCCTACTATGGTGTTGGGCCTATTTATCGCATACCAGGGATCATGGATCAGTTTGCATATGTTAAAATACTTGAAGAGGTCATGTTGCCCTATGCTGAAGAGGACATGCCCTTGAAATGGTTGTTTCAACAAGACAATGACCCAAAACACACTAGTAAACGGGCAAAGTCTTGGTTCCAAACCAACAAAATTAATGTTATGGAGTGGCCAGCCCAATCTCCAGACCTTAATCCAATTGAGAACTTGTGGGGTGATATCAAAAATGCTGTTTCTGAAGCAAAACCAAGAAATGTGAATGAATTGTGGAATGTTGTTAAAGAATCATGGAGTGGAATAACAGCTGAGAGGTGCCACAAGTTGGTTGACTCCATGCCACACAGATGTCAAGCAGTTTTAAAAACTGTGGTCATACAACTAAATATTAGTTTAGTGATTCACAGGATTGCTAAATCCCAGAAAAAATTTTTTTTTGTACAAAATAGTTTTGAGTTTGTACAGTCAAAGGTAGACACTGCTATTTTTTTGAACACACCCCTTTCAACTAATACCCCAATTGCACAGCCTTAAGAGCGTGCATATCATGAATGCTGGGTCTCGTTTGTTTTCTGAGAATCTACTGAACCTACTGGTAACTTGTTTGCCACGTAGCAATAAAAAATATACTAAAAACCTTGATTATTCTGGTTAGTCACATTGTACTGCTATTATTTTGAACAATACTGTATAAGGAACATCAATTATTGCTCCACACTTACAGCAACAGGCCTTCTACCAAAACCTGTTTCAGCACTGAAGGTTGCTTTAATATGTTTTGTGCAACGAACAGAGGACCCTGTGCAAAACGCAAAAAGCTTTCCAACTTGTGTTGGTCTGCATTCCTGATGTATCTCTGCAAGTGGTTGTCTGCTCTTTCTGTGACAGAACCACAGACTCTCTTTACAGCATTTCAGTCACCTTCTTGTTTGTTGCTTTTTTTTTTGACTCATACAAATACAGCACATTAGCTTTATGAGGTAGATTCAACTGCACGTGTATTTCCACCTCTGGAGACGTCCCCTTTTCCTCAGTGAAACCCCTCTGGGCTACAGTACAGGACAGAGTACAGTAACTGTTCACAAATGAAACCGACAGCATCCTGCAGATTACCGTACTGCTTTCTTCTGGAGAGACTTCTTGAGCTAAGAATTAAGTTTACTTTCACTAATTACATAACCATGCATGCCTATTGAGCAGTAGTACTATATCAGCATATTTAATGCCCAGTTCAAAGTAAAATTCAATGAGCTGATCCATACTGGGGCGTTGCGCTGGGAGCAGCTGAGTGGAAATAGACATATGGCTCAGAAGGAATGGTAGAAGAAAAGTATTGCAAGGTAACGCAAAAGTATTTTGAGAAAATGCAAAATATTGCAAGGTAATGCAAAACATATTGCGAGGGAGTGCAAACGTAGTCCTAAAAAAAAAACAAAAAAAAAACAAATCTCACCCTGTGTTTTGGGGGGCTCTATAGCATCTTATTTAACAGAAACAAAGTCTCAATTTAAGATTACCAAAAAAACAAGAGAAATTAAAGCCTGTAGCAATGTCTGAAGGTGCTGAATAATGTAATAACTTGTCAAAATGTACACAAAAATGACCCTCTAAATGGGGAAATTACCACAGATGACTTAAGATGTAATATCTGTAGTCATGGATACTGTCATATTACGTTATTTAGATATAAGTGGAAAATGTTCTCTAGAAATACACTAATAATCACCAGTTACAATAATTACGTTATCACAATATTCGAAAAAAGTATTTACATAGTTTAAATTCTAGTTTCAACCCATTAAGATGAACATTTTAATACATTTTGACCAGCTGTTATCCAGCAATAACTACAGGTGCTCTGTAGTAGGCCTTATATCTACCATAAAGAATAAGACATTTCAAAGTTAAATCAGGAGTTTAATACTGAAAATTATTTCCAACAACTGTGGACATTCAATCAACAATGCATTTAGCCATTCAGCAGTGTTATCGTGATGTACAGAATGAATGATTTCATGGTACAAACATCCATTTCAAAGTCTCCTTTCACTAGTATTGGGCACATTCTGGACTTTTGGTTTTGAGTTATTATTTTGGCCTGACTCCTTTCTCCTTCTCAAACTGGGCAATTTGATTGAAAATATCTAATAGGTTAGAAGGGAGGTCTTTTTTAGGGCCTCCACCTGGCACTGAGGTCAAACCACTCTGTTTGTTATGTTTTCCAGCACCTTCTGATCTTTTACGGTTTCCTCCATCTGACCTGCTGCTCACTTCCTCTACTTTCCCCTTTCTACTGTCCTCCTCTTTTTTTGCCTCTTCTACCTCCCGAATCTCCTCCCGCCCTCTGTTCTCATACCTACCACCATCGAAGGAGTTCCTCTTGGAAGAGTCACGTCTCATCCTACTTTCCAAGTGTTTGGACGCAGAGCCAGAGTTCCCTAAATATTCAGATTTGAAATTGGATTTCCATGAATATTCTGACTCAGCCGACGAGCAGGATACTTTTCGCTTTCTGTTCTCATCTAAGCTACTTCTCCTCTTGGAATCACTGTCTCTCCTGTTATCCTCCTTCCCTCTCTCCCTGCTCTTATCCCTCCTATCTCTACTCCTGCTCATCCTCTCCTCTCTTTGTGGGCTTCTACTCAGACTGTTTTTCCCTCTCCTTGCCCTGCTCTCCTCTCTGTCCCTTCTTTTTCTTTCTCTGCGTGAGGAGTCAGACTCTTCGTCCTCTGAAGCGGCCGACAAAGAATACAGTTGACAGATCCTTCTATCCTCAGCATCCTTCTCCTTCACCTCCTCCTCATCCCTCTCTCCAAACCCTGGACCTCCCTTCTGGTTGAGAAAGGTGGCAGAGGTGTTGGGAGGAGCGGGATACCACTCCACGTCATCCTCTTCTTCCTCCTTCCCGTTTTTCTCGCTCTTACCCTCCTCACTCCTCCTGCTGCTATCCCTTGAGGAGATCCTGCGATGGCGCTTACTTTCCCGCTCAGACCTCCTCCTCTTCTTCTTCTTCTTTTTGGACCTCCTGCGAGGGGAGGAAGATGATGAAGGAGAAGAGGAGTTCCTGGAATAAGTGGAGGATGATGAAGAGGAAGAGGCTGATCTCTTCCGTTTTTTCTTCATCCTATAGAAAAGACATTCACTGAAAATTTTATTTTTATAAAACAGCTGATGCTCTGAAGTTATGAAATGACCTATATGCCTTTATCTGCAGTATATTTACCTGCCATACCTTTAAAAGATCAGAGCCAACTCACCTCTTCTCCTCTTTTAAAATCTTACGCAATTTCTCAGCGCTGGTCTGGCTCTTAGCTTTCGCCTCCTCCTTAGCCAGTGCTTCTTCTCGCAGGCGAATTGATTTCTTTACAGTTGCCGGGCAAGGCAAGGCAAGACAATGGCAGGCAAAAGTCCACAGAGCCATATTCAAACACACACACAACATGACCCAGGACATGCAACAGAGACCCCGAAAACGACATTCAGACATTCATTCATTCATTCATTCATTCATGTTGGAGTAAAGTATGGGGAGGAATAGGGAAGCCAAAAGTTTAAGGACAGAAAAACACCACGATCACAAACCACAGATGACAGAATGAAGAAATATATACAGAGTCATTTATTTACCACCGAATTAAGTGGTGTGATCCAAGAGCACGGTAATTGGCATAGAAGCAGACGGATGGACAGAGATACAGGCAGAGATGTGCAGAGAAAACAAACAGCATTTGTTCCCCATTGAGAGAGAGAAGGTTTCAACGTTACCATATTTGGACAAGGGGCACAGCGCACACCAGTGTCCAGTGGAGGAGTTGTTGTCATTGTGCAGTTTATTTTTTTTCGCCCCCGCAAGGCAGGTGACAAGGCCGTGGCAGTTGGAGGATCAAAAGGGCAGAGTCCCAGGGTCACAGACACACACACACACACACACCAAAACACTTCATCAGTATTACAAACCACAGTGTCAGGAACATGTAAGTATTAATTCACAGTGTAAACTTTCAGGTTTGGTCAGCTTTAACAGGCCTTGGTGTGATGCTAGGCTGCTGTAAGAGGCACTACTTTATTGTATTGACATCTTATAAATAAAACACTGAGCTTGTGAGTCTGCTGAATGTTGGTCTGCATACATTTGATTGAAAGATTTATACAGGTCTGCAGTATTTGAATTTTTTTGGCCATTAGGCAGCAGCAGAAACAAGCTGTGAACACTGACACCACCTTTTGTTGATGTGGTGAACTCAACGGACACCTGACGAATGCAAGTCTAATATTCACTCTCCATTTTGTTCTTGGTCTCCATCAACTCCTAAGGGAAATATCTGCTAATTTCTTCATTATGTTCACCAGCTAGTCATGAATTTTGTCATTTGGTGATGGGCAAGCAGCGTACACACTGGCAGAAAATTGCTGCCTGCTGCGGCTGAAACGACACTGATGAGACTGAACCAAAACAGAAACGTTGAGGGCCAGAAACCCCAAACAGTGAGATGAAAGATGCTAAAATGCTACGTAGAGCTGTGGGGAACTGCAGAGTTGGTGATAACTCTGTGGTTCATCACTAATGCGTGACCCCTTTCACACACACAAGTAATCATGTGATCTATTGTTAATATAAAAATATAGTTTGTAGTCTCTTTATGAAAGAAAGACTGGATCAAACATCTTTGTCAAAAAAGATGCAAACAGATATTTTTACATCCGACATTTCTGTCAGGTGTCAAGGACATCTCAACTGTCTTTATGGCAGATGAATATGGCCTTACAACAGTCACACACACACACACACACTACAGTTTCTACTGGATGACATGCTCTGCAGCAACAAGCAGCTGCTCAATATCTATTTCTATATGCTGCTGATATGCACCATGGACGTACAAAACTGATATGTCCAAAAATGCCTTGATGGATCAGGCGATAACAACATTGAGTGATCTTTATTTATTTTCTTCACTTGTTTTGTCATACCTAACAGCACATTAAAATTTAGGCTTAACAAAGCCTTGATATGCCCACTATTGTTGCCATTGGTGTTAACCGTTAAGCCTAAAATGCACACAGTGCTTACCTGCCAATTTTCCCGAACCCCTTGTTTGTTTGTTTGTTTGCGTGTGTGTGTGTGTGTGTGTGTGTATTGTGGCCAGCTCACCTGTATAGTGTCTGTGATCTTGTGCAGGGCCTCCTGCGCTTCAGGGTTTAAGTCATCGAGAGACAGAGCTCTCCTGTACAATCCCTCCGCCGTTACTAGTTTTTCCTGTTCTTCAAGCCTAGACACACACACACACACACAATAAAGTGAATGTCACAAATATTAATTAAAATATTTCTGTTAGCACTCCCATCTCTATATTGACCCCTTTTTTTATTACGCGAACAAACCAGACCAGTTGATACTCGTCTGTCATTCTTTTGTAATGTTGACTGAGTCCGGGAATGTAAACCCTTTTTTTTCCGATTTTGATGTCTCTTAAATATAATTTTAATTGCACACTAGTACAAGAAAAATTACACTAAGTTTTCAAAAATTTAGAGGCAGCAGAGGAGACGTTAACATGAGCTGTGCAACTGCTGGTGATACCTCTTCTACCACACATTTAGGCTGAGCAGTAGGGTTGGGCAATGTCTACCAAATTGACCATGTCCACAGTGAAACGTCGGGATGGAGAGGGGGGTTTGCATCACAGCCCATCCTTACCTACTCACCCGGTCTCTCTTTTCTGTGACACAATTAATCGGAGAAAAACAAACAGGGTATCCAAAGGCACAGGGAGGACTCTCAGATGGTTCCTTGTTTCAGGCTGCAAATAAAGCTTTCTTCATTCGCCAACATTGACCTGAACCACAACCCTGACACTGAACTTGGCCTTCTATGAAATCAGCATAAAAAAATCATTTAATTTGGAGCTTGTTGCACAGCCTGAGTATAACCAATGCCTGACAAGCTCAGCTAGTCAATAAAGTAATTTAACCTAAAGTTACCTCAGATGACTGTCTGCCTCCTGCTTGACTACTTGTCCTGAAATTGCAGTTTAATGCTCCCAGCAGTGCCATAAAAAATGGTAGCCAAATCAATCTAATATACCCAGATACAATATTTCTATACTGACTTAAAAAAACAACAACTTGTAAACCCATGCATTCCTCACCCATAACAGGGTTTTCTACAGTGTTTTATAGCAGAGGGGGAACATCATGCCTGAAATAAAGACCACTTCTGTGAACATCATGAATAATAAATATACTTTCATTAATCAAAAAATTAACTTTAGGGGGAAAAGAGCCGTGGCACTATTTCACACAGCACATGCCATATATCTAAGTGTGACCATAGAAAAGTTTGCCAGACTGACAAACATTTCCTGTTGCAGGGTGGTAGAAAACGTATTGCCACAATGTCATGATAGCTTATATATGGACATTTTCATTATTTAGAAATAAAGCAACTTGCTGGGAACTGTTTAGAACTGTTTTTACTATACACTTCACTTTGATAGACATCTGTCGGCTCAAGCTAGCACACAAGGAATTCCAGTGAGAAACAGCAACTAGGAGCAGTAATAATGCTAACAGATACTACACAAAGTTAGCTCTTGCGGGTGGTGAGAAATGACCTGTTAGTGTCCCAAACCATCGACAGGAAGCATGGGTTAAAAGCACAGAAGCCCCTCCCCCACCCCAAGTAATGTTAGCATGAAAAAATTAAAAGTAACGTTTGTATGAAACTCCTGCTGTTTGCCTGCAGCACAAGGCAAGAGCACAGAAGTACCCCTCATTTTGGATACTACATTGGTAATGTTAGAATGTATGAAAATTCTGCTGTTAACCATCAAAATATACCAGAAACTGGATATATTGGCCTTCATCTACGAACTAAATTCATTATGAGATGAGATGTGGCAGGATATACCACCTTAGCTAACAATTAAGCATATCTCTCACTGATCCCATTCTTTCTGAACTAGTATGCAAACTGCAGCTGGGAATAAAATATGGATCTTTTTTATTTACCAAAACAACCAGGACAGGACCTTATAAAGAAATTGCTACATCGATGCATTAATACTGCTTGATCTTTATTATTTTCATTTTATTTTTTTGTAGCAGTATTGAACTCAAAGATCTTACACCTCTGAATTATTAGAAAAGCAAAGGTAGCACTACTTACTGTTTTCCTCTCTCCACCAGTGTCTGGCAGAGGTACTTCTTGGCGTTGCGGTGATCTGGACAGCTCTCCAGGGCCAATTCAAAGTCTGTTATAGCCTTCATGATGCTCCCTTTGTTAGCATACCTGTGAATAACCAATGAAGGAAAATCTGCAGTATCACAACTGAGAAACAATTATATTCTGAGAAGGATTTATCTTCATTTTCTTTTTAAAGACTTTTGTCAAACTGCTTAAACCTGTTCTTGTGGTATTACTAACTAAGATTACTAAGATTACTAGAGGGATAATAAAGTCTAAGTTGCAGTTTAAATGCATAAAACAGACAATAATGTAAATATATGCAAGAAAAAATGTAACAAATGGGCAACATTACTGCAATTTTCTGCATCATTTATCTGTTATGTAATTATAATATACAATCATAATCATAATTGAGTTCCCAGTGCTTCATCAGAGTTCAAAGGCATAAATGGTATGTGTTTGTGTTATTATACTGTGCAGGCACCAAGCCAAAGACAGCTTTTTTAACATAAACAATGTAATTATGACAGGAACAGGTGTGGTTCCTCATATTTTCTTCCAAATGAATTGATGCCGACTGTTAATCTGAGGCAATCTTTGTCAGTGCTAAGCTTTAGAAAAATGTTACATCAACCATTTCTTATTAAAAAAATTCACCAAAATGAAAATACACAAAGTATGGGTATGCAATGCATGAATGTCCAATGATTGAAACATTTCCAGAGGGTGTAGACCCATGTAAGACTCACAGAGCTCCACGTGCCACCAGTGCTTCTACATTATTAGTGTCGATATCCAAGGCTTTGTTGTATTCATTCATGGCTTCCACATGACGACCATGTTTGAAGTGGTCCACACCTGCACGGACACTGAAAGAACAAAGACCAAGAAGGAACATGGAAAATGGGTTTAGATTAATATCAAGTGAGAAGAAACCAGAGGAAGAAAGACTATATAAAAGGGTAAGTTGTTCATTTTGTACTGTGATAACTACAAGAGACCAATGAAACACAACGAAGGCACTAGTCCATCTAGTTATTTCCAGTGGTCAAAGTTAAAAGTTTAGCATTACCACTTCAAGGCCCATGATGCAGACTGTTTCTTCCGGATTGCAGAGGCAAAATCCTCCTCTTGGAAAAGTTTACTGTGGAGAAAAGAGGCACAGGGAACACTTGTGACCTTCAAAGGAGTCCACTCTTGACATTGTAGGCTTCCTTTTCCTACAGGGTACCACTATTTACGAGCCTACCTAGAACCCTTTTGACTTGGAAAGAAAAGTCTCTGACATGTAAACACTCAGAGAGACAGAGAAGTTTCTGATGATACAGACTTCCGATAGTTGCCACATGAACCAAAGACATCAACATTTTCTGTGTGTCCCTCAGTAAATCGCTGCCTCAGCTTTTCCATAATAATACAATATACACACACACTCTTGTGTCATGGCTTTAGAGCCAGGTCATTACACAGAAAACTGAAAACATTTAGATTAAATTTAATTCAAAGAAGGATAAAGGTGGTCCTTCTTTTTCATAGTTTTCCAGGCGTGGTGCATACTTTAATTTCTTTAAAATTCTCTGCACAGCATGCAACTTGCCTTGACATTTGGTAATTAGAGAGAAGTAACACTAATTTCGGTAACTGCTACTTTGCTTAGGGTTCTCAATTTCAAACCAGTAAGACAGAGATTCTGATTTCTTCAGAAAAAAAAAAACTATCATGCACAATGTCGTTTTAGTAAAGCAGCATATGGGCCTTCAAATGCTCAACTCGCCTCCTTCAAAGTAGCCTACGAGTTGCTCACTGCACACTATAGCTGAGGAATTAATACTTCCTTCCTCTACTGATATGGTTTTAACTACGATTGATGAAGCAACAGCCAGCAAACTAAAGGCTATTCCTCTGTCAAACAATACTATCATCATGCGCATTTATGACATGTCAAAAAAATATAGCGGAGCAGCTTAATGACAAGATACAAGGCAACCGTTTTGCTCTGCAGATGGATGAAGCGATTGGCATTAACAAAGACTGTTTACTGAAAACATACGTCAGATTCATTGATGCTGATGATTTGATGTAAGATTTGCTTTTCTGGGAATTTAGTTTAACAATAACAACTTCCTCATGAAACTTGCATACCTCAGTGACATGTTTCAGAAACTCAATGAACTAAATCTGCAGATGCAGGGCACCAACACACATCTTTCACAAGAAAACTGGAGATGTGGGAGCAGCAAGTGAAAGAGGGGAATACAGACTCATTTGAGAACCTGAAATCATTCATCAAGATCAACAAGCTGCAGAACACAGTGATCCCATGTATAAAAACAAATGTCTCTGCTCTAAAAAAAACATTTCCATAGGTATTTCCCAGTGCAGGATCCTGCAAAATATGACTGGATCTGAGACCCCTTCAGTGCAACACCAGCTGCTGACTTCAGCACTGCAGAAGAGCAAAAGTTCATTGATGTCACCTCTGATTCAACAATGAGGCTGCAGTTAAGTCAAAGACTTTGGCTGCATTTTGGATTGGAGTGGAAAAGGACTACCCACTGCTAGGCAGGAGAGCCATGGCCACACTCCTTCCTTTTGCCACATCCTTTTCTGCAGTTGCCTCAATCAAAACACAATACAGATCAAAGCTGGACATTGAAATGAGCTAAGAGTGGCAGTCTCACGGCTGCATCCCCAATTTGAGAAGATCTGCAGCACAAAGCAAGCCCACACCACTCACTGAAAAGATTGCAATGAAAAAAAGGGGGTGGGGGTGTAATTCTTCAATCCTCCAACAATCATCAAACTCCAACAAAATAGGGTGGTGTTTTAATGAATGTCTTGGAAAACGACAGGTCAGCCAGTCGACATGTTTACCTTTGTAGTCCTCTCATCATTGATGGCGGGTGGGTGTCACTAACTCCCACCTTCTCCAGCAGGTAGTCCACTACAGAGGGGTTGTGGTACCCATGGCAACTCATCAGTATACACTCATACGTCTCACTGGAGTCAGCAGCTGCACGAACGCTACGACTAAGGAGAAGAGAGGAGATGAGAAGAGTCAGAGTCCCATGCTAGAAGTGAAGACTAACTTGATCTACAAGAAAAACACATTACTATTATACTATTATTCCAGTTATAGGAATGTATTCATGCCACAATTAGCTGTGCTTAGAGTTTATTTATCTTATTTAAGCTAACAAAGAAAATGTTTACATAAGCATTTATCGTGAATGCAGCTGATCTGTATTAAATAATAAAGAGCATCATCTGAAGTATGACATGACAGCGTGAAATTGTTGCTACCATCAGACAAAATAGGTAATTTTTTTTGTTTGATGTGACAAATTTTTTATTTGTTTTAAATGTTTTATTGTCCAACATTACCCCATCCTGATATAAGTTCAATATTAAAGTTCCCATCCAGACACGTTTTAAAGTATGTAAAAATACTCTGCTATGATTAATATTAACATGGTTATCCCACATAAAAACTAAAAAATAAATAAGTAAGCCACTATTTCAGGCATATTTTAATTCATTTTAAACATAGTTTGTTTAAATGTTACTTTTTCAATGTTTTTCAGAGTTCAGTGTATATTTTGTCGTGTTTTGTCATATCATGTTTGTCTAGTTACCTGTAGTGTATGGGCAACTCCTCCCTGGGAATGACACCCAGTTTGATGTGCTCCAAGCTGGGAGAAAGAGAGGCCTGGTGGAGGGAAACTGTGATTTTCTCCTGGTAGCGGTCAATATCTTTCACTGCAGCTACAGAACAAGAAAGTGCAGAACTAAGGAGAAGATTTGACTTTTCTTTTTTGTCAGACATGTGGAGTGACACAAACATCAAAAACTTTCTAGCAGGCAATCTGATTGGTAGCTGTCTGAAAGTCATGCACATATATTGTAGCGTTTCAATGACTACTCAACAACAATTTTGATAATCAATTAATCATTTAAGTAATTTTTTAAGCAAAAAAGCCAGCTTCTCAAATGTGTTCTCTGTTTTACATCACAGTAAACTGAATATCTTTTGGACTGTTGGTCAGACAAAAACAAAACATTTGGAGACGTCACCTCGGACTCTAGAAAAATGTCATGGGACATTTTTCACTAATATTTTATAAACCAAACAATTGAATGAAAATTCTTTGTTGCAGCCCTAATGAACTCTATCACTGCTTTTTCTCCAACATGCAGGCATATAAAAAACAAGGCCAGATGAAAAAGATATCACTGTCACCCACATTTCTAGCTGAGTACAATCTGTAACAGAATCTCCACAATCCATTGAAACTTTGGTTTCATCAAAACATATAGGCATCGAAAACAGCCCTGCATAAAAAAACAACACCACAAGGTTGTGCGTTGCTGGGGGCGTGTCATTTCAGACAATGGTAAGATTATGACATACTATTATTCCTAACAATTTAAGGACTTCTGAAAAGAATTGTGGTACATGATTCTCAAACACTTGTGGAGTTGACTGGTGACAAGAAATTGGTTGTTTTTGTGATTGAAATCCTACTGAAAATTGCATGGTGTCAAAAAATTTGGCCTTCACTTATTGCAAATACGGTTACTGTCATATCAAGCCCCCCGACAAACCTGTATGAGGCAAAAGTCAACTTGCTGAGGATCAAAGCCTTGTAACAACTTTAGGGAAAACAAGTCTAAAGTCTGGCTGTCAAAGAAAGTCTACACACAGCCAGCTGTTTAATACAAAGCCAACTAAGACACTAACCTCTGATGAAGTCCCCGATCTGGTAGTAGGACAGAGGATCATCATGGCTGCCAGTGGAGGGAATTTCTCTGATGTGACATAGAGCCTGAAGGTAGAAAAGCAAAGGAAAACATAGATTTAACAACTCTTTGGGGGGGATATTTTAGCCTTTATTAAACAGTAGCAGTACAGAGTCAGGAAAGATTAGGAAAGAGGAAGGAGGATGTCAGGCATTGAACTAGTTTGGAAGAGCAAACAACAAACAAACTGATTACAAGGCATTTTCCCTAGCCAAATAATTAACCAAGACAAATATTCTGTTTATCCAGAATGAGACAAACTCATAGATGTATTTCTTATGTCTCATGAAGGTACGATGGATGGATGTTCTGTCATTCCACCAGGTGTGTGGACAGGAATGAAACAGAGAGGAAGTTACTAAAGTAACTATAGTTCTGTGAATTCTTGGAGGACTACCAGTCATGCTGGTCCTTCTGAACCTTTAGGGCAGAAGATTCACAGAAGCCAAACGCAGGTTACTGTAAGGTATCATTACATGTGACTTTGCCTACATAAGTTCTCAACCTGTGTGGTCACTAAGTGACACATTGTTTACTCCCAATGCCAGTCATTCCGGGAATCACAGAACCACAGAGTTGGTACTTCCTGTATAGTTGGCCAACTGACAATCCAAGTCGTCTGCATCTACAATGGTGGACTAATTGGTTTCAATCTGTTAACATGTTTATGACATGGCTAAAGTACATTCAAATGATTTAGCTTGTTGACCTACCGACAACTCTAGGTCTTCTATGTCTCTCTTCAGTCCTCCTGCCGTGCAAAGCAGAGTGAGAAAGAAGCCGTATTCTCTAATGTTGTTAATCCTCCCCACCACAATGTCTCCTCTTTCCAAGTCTCTGTACAGCATGGCTCTTCTTTCCTCATAAGACACCTCCATGAATAACTCCACTGGTGGCATGATGGCATAGGGCTCTGGGAAAGCACAGGCAGACAGATAAATCAAACATGTCGTTTACAAAGATGCATTACGCTGTATTAGATGGCCCGTCTAATATACAGAGTATTTACTCATTAAGCCACTAAAATTTAAAAACATCTTTTCCTCTCCATTTTGGCCCTCCACTGAGCTTTTCTAAATCTGTTTCCACAGTGGAGATGCCAATTCAGCGTTTTAGTGTATGTGAGGAAAACCGAACTTTTGCTAATCGATGACATAAGCCTGCCCAGTCACAACTGGGGGCTGTGTGGCAGTTAAGAGGACAACTTCTTTCACATAGAAGCATAGCAGTTCTGCTGAAGCACATTTTTACGTTTCAAGTATATTTTCTTCCGTTTTACTCGCATAACTACAGTGACTGTGTATTGGGCTCTAAGTGCTGCCAAAAAGTGGGTGACCTACACTCAATACTGTGCCTGAACGCACCCTGTGTAGACACATTCACAGCACTGAAGCTGCTGCTGCTCTGTTAACAGACAGTGTTATAAACTGATTCTGTTGTCTGACACAAAAACAGAAAAATATGTACATGAGCACAATAAAATTGGAATTCAGATGTATTAAAACATGGTATAGGTGATCACAGAGACCAGGAGGGGACTGAACAGACGTTTAACAAGCTGAGAGCTCAGCATCATAGCCAACAACTCACAGAATGTTCGCTATAATGCAAAGTTTTGTTGTTTGCCAACTGAGATATGTGGTCAAACCAACACACACCTGTAGCCTCCTCCTCCTCCTCCTCATGCTCCTCTTCTTGATGAGTGGCAGTCTTCCATGCTGGACAAAACAGGATGTCTGCCTTCCTGGCAATGAACTGCTCCACAAGGGGGCTGTCCTGCCCTTCACCCGTGCTGCACAAAAAAAAAAAAAACACATGATCAGCAGAGGCTCTTTAGTGAGTAATCTTCTGTCACATTAAGTATTGTGTATTGCACACCTGGTAGACAGGTGCATAGGAAGATAAAATCATGCAAAAGAAACAGCTGAATTCTCGCACACTATCAGTGCTGAGTTTATCAGAGACAACTTTTCGGTCATGGACCTTCATCAGGCACAAAATTAACAATATGAAAGAACAAAATCTTTATTCTAGCGCCACAAGCAAACTTGAAACACTATCAATAACAGATAAAAACATCCTTAAAAAGAGACTAGAGCTGAAACAACCAATTGGTTAGTTGACTAATCAACAGAAAACTAGTCATCAACTATTTATATAAGTGTCAGTAATTTTTCAAGCAAAAATGCCAATTATTCCTTGACAAAGGACAAATATGTAGATTTTCTGCTTTTCTCTGATTTATATTATTGTAAACTAGATATAGTTGGTCTTTGGACTGCTGGCCAGTCAAAACAGGCAATATGAAGTGGTCAACTTCGAAATTGTGACTTTCACTACTTTAACACAATTTATAGACCACACAATAATCAAGAAAATAATTAGCAGATTGATCATAATGAAAATAATTTAGTTGTAGCCCTCAATGAGACCAACAATTTCCACAGAATACAAAAGAAAAACAGAAATAGAAAAACATTTAACAAATGATTACATGTGCAATGCATGATAAGTGACTTTATTTTTTTATCTACATCAGAAGTTCAAATAGGAGATCCGACAATAATAAGTCAAACCTCATATCCAAACTGGAAATATATTCATAACCTCAAAGTAAAGAGTAAATGCATATGAGTGTTTTGTAGACACTCGTGGAAGCTAGAAGCTACAACTTGCTGACATTACCTTTCATACGTGGCCTTGCACAGGTCAGACACCACAGCTTGGAAGTCTGGGTTTTCTGTTTGTTCACATTTCAGTTTGTTGAACAATGATTCTCCGTGATACGTCAGACACTGCCTCAACAATTCTCTGTCCATTCTCTGTTTTTGTGTCTGCTGTCACATTATTGTACAAGTCAGAAACACAGCAGCCGTTGACTGCCGTCGGCTATGATTAAATCGATTTAGCTGTTAGCAAAAGCGATATTTGTCTTGCGGCAGAGACAGTTTTTTTAATCATTAAACACGTCAATTTATAAGATTATGCACCAACTCGCGAAATGTTTAATTATTACGGGAACAGACTGAGAAATACAGTTTAATGGAAGTTTGACAACAACGTTGCTCTGCGTCGTTCAGCTAGCTAGCAAAACAAACGCTTGTTAGTCATGCTAATACTCCGGCACGCTGAAATTTGGAGTTTGTTATCTTCGTAAAAACTCACAATAGTCCGATAGTTTTACATATGCAAAGTTCCTCCGTATTCCTACAACACAAAACACAACAATCGTTTTACTTGCACAAAGTTTAGCCACAGCCGCAAACTCAACTAGTTAGCATTACTCTCCGTGCATGGCCAATAGAAGACATGTACGACTGAGCATGCGCGGGGTGTGTTACACTGAAACTGTCGGGAGAAACAATTTCCATCTAGAAAAGATGGTGAACGCTGATTTGATGAAGCGATCGTGTACTTGTTTTTCTCTGCACTAAAACGTGATCATTTGCGTCTATAAAATAGATTCAGAATAATTAATTAAGCTATTCTGTCTTTTCTATAATATCATTATCTAGTTCATTGATTCCCAACCTTTTTGGCTTGTGATCCTTTATAACGATAGAAAGTCAACGCACGACCCCTTAACAAAGGTTAGCTACATATTTCTATGAGCTGAGCAAGCAAGGAATGATTTATTTATTTTTTACCTTCTCAGATGGATTAATTTGAATATTTTTTTAGGGCTGAAGAGTTACAATTTTACAGTATTTTAAAGAAAAAAAGTCTACAATGTTTTAAATGTGCTGTGTCATCACTGTTCAAAGAATAAAAGTAATTTTGATTGGTGGTTTTGGTGTTGTTGGGCATGGAGTTGCAGCAGTTGAATTAAAATACTTACAATTGACACAAAACATTGGATTAGTTCATAAATATTGCTATGATGCAACCCTACAAACATATGACAAACAGTGCATATTTCAAAACAGTTGAACATTTCTAAGACAAGAGAGCATTGTACCAAGTGATGAGTCCTCATGTAAATATGCACAGTTCAACATTTAAAAGTGCAATGTTATCAAATGGAAAGAGCAAGTAGATCCTGCTTTTTGAGGTGCCTTAATCAGAAAGCTTATAGTTTTATTTGGGGCTTATACACGTGTAGATTGGTTTGTCCATTTGTTTGTTTGTATAATAATCAAAACAGTAATTTAATCAAAAAGTAGTTTAAAATTCAACTCAATTCAAAATCAAATGGAAAACTGTAACAGCTAAAATATACCATAGTACCTCCTCTTACAGCAACAAGAATCTTACGGGCACACAAATTTGATTTCCAATTTTTTGTGAACTTTGAAACACACAGTAACACACAGCATCAGCAAAACCATCAGTATTGTCTTTATATAAATAGCTAGGGCAAATAAAGGCTTCAGGACAGGATACTAAATTAATGAGTACAAAGTATTCAAGATGAATTCAAGATGGCGTTTCAGCTAGTGCTTTATAAATATTTAATCTTGGATAGTGCAGTGCAGTCTGCACAGTTTTTATTAGAGTTGACCTTCATCGGCATGTGAATGTAATGAACATAGTGATAGCAGATGAAGAGAGGAATTTCATTATGTAAATAAGAAACCTGTTTGACAATCTTGATGGGGATTTCCAGTAATGGTTTGGCTTTGTCAATGGCCCATTAAGTCCAATGGCAACTGTGGAAAACTCACAATGTTGATGGTGATGTACTTTCCACCCATTTAATTTATTGTTTCAGGAACCATTATTATACAAAGATTAAACTTTTTTTAAATGGCTCACAGGCAAGTTGGACTGCTCAGATACATTAAACTGGTGGGTCATTGGCCCAGTTGTGCTTCCAAAAATGTTTTGGTTTTAGTATTTGACTTCCAGCCATGAGTCTTTGGTCTTTACACATTTGCTCTGGCCACTGGCCCACTCTTCCTCGGATATTTTCTGATCAATCAGATAAACGAAGGGTAAATTCATGTCTACATTAACTTATTAAATTAAGCTCTAAAGTCAAGGACATACCAAGGTCTTTCTACACAGCATACATCACATCAACACCTATGACAGTCCTGAGGAAGAGTTGTATGTTTCCACTCAGTTGTTTGAATTTTTTTTCAAATAATTACTTATTTTACTTGCTGGGACTATGAAAACATGATAGGGACGAGTGGAATAATATTGGCCCAAATGGGCAAGTAAATTACATTTTAAATGTTGAGTCATGTCCACATGAACATTATTTTCGTACAAACCATTTTTGCTGAAAAGCATTTAATCAACTTTTCTGTTAACTGGATTGATAACTTAATGCTGCATTGTGGAAGGTCACTGCAGATTTTTGTATGATGTGTTTTATGATTTAGTTTGTAGTGTCCTATAATCAATAAATGTGTGTCTGTGACTTAACTGGTTTTCAAGTTAAATGAAAGTAATATCTGTCACCTATGCCTTGTCACTCCCTCTAAAGGTTAGGGAGGAGAAATTAAAAAACTAAGCACAGTGTGCAATCATAGACAAATTACTTGTCTGTACCTGGAGTAGTGAGAAGTAACACCAGTCATCATGGAAAGAAAAATTCTTTGTTGGATATTTTTGCTTGGATATTTACATGAATCTTCTGGACAAGGTAAGGATTACAAGTTTCTTTACAAGTTATATTTTTAGTGCTTTGATTGTTTGTATTTTACTTTCTAAAATGCCTTATTGTATCAGAGCAGACTTCAGACAGTAGTAGTGTTAAGTTTTCAAAAGTATTTCAGTATGTATTTTACATTTGATATTCTACAAAATATTGCTTGCTATTGACCTTGCCTTTTAAAAAAACATTTAATTGTAGCTTAATAAAATTAACAAGTCATTTCAACAGTGTAAATTACTGCAAGTAAGATAATACAACAAACAATCCAGCTTGGAATGAGAACTTATATTTATTTCTTGTTAGAAATTGAAATGTAAGGATCAATTATAAACATGGACACAGGTATGACTGTTAGTTATGACTGTGAATCATCTAATATTGAGATTATCAAAATTAATGAAATAAATGATTAAAAGAGTGTCAAATAGAGCTGATTAAATTGTTATTTGATTTGATTGTTGTTATGAAATTCTTTAATATTAATAATACTAAATTATCAACAACCACTCCGGGTCGAACCACCACAACTGCAGCCACCCCAACTCCAGCTCCAACCACCAATAATTCGGCTCCAACCACGACAACTGCAGCCACCACATCTCCAGCTCCAGCCACCACAATTGCAGCCACCACCACTCCAGCTCCAACCACCACAACTGCAGCCACCACCACGCCGGCTCCAACCACCACAACTGCAGTCACCACAACTCCAGCTCCAACCACCACAACTGCAGCCACCACCATGCCGGCTCCAACCACCACAACTGCAGCCACCACAACTCCAGCAACAACCACCACAACGGCAGCCACCACCACGCCGGCTCCAACCACCACAACAGCAGCCACCACAACGCCGGCGGTAACCACCACAACTGCAGACACCACAACTCCAGCTCCAACCACCACAACTGCAGCCA